>NC_056740.1:398178785-398193403 GCF_019279795.1 Protopterus annectens | reverse complement strand
TGGGGGTCCTTAGACAACATAGCAATTGTCTCATGTTTCCTGACAACCAGCTTATTTTTAAACAGACTGACACAGTATGTGAGACATGTAATTACACTGTCTCTTTGGAGGCGAAGCTCTTGCATGCACGTACTGATATCTCCAAACAGGTTGCCAGTAACACACACACACACACACACACACACACACACACACACACACACACACACACACACACACACACACACAGACACACAGACACACACACACACATTACACCTACTATGGATTAGATACATAAGCTCACATATGCTGAGACTCTTAAACGCAATCTACCCAAACTTCAAAGATCACTGATCTGCTGCAATCAGCAACCTCCCAAGCACTCTACAAAAACAGCAGTTCCCCAGGACACATATAGTCACATTTCACAATGTCTCAACCTCTAAGTCCTTAAGGCAAACTGTCACACAACCCAATATATTGGTCATCGGACACAATGTTGTGAGGCACACAGACACCTCTTCACCAGGCTGAGCAAGGAGACAGACAGAGTCAGTTGCCTATCAGAAGCAAGGATGCACCAGATCACACATGCACTCAGGTCACTGAACCACAAGTACCAGTATGACTCTGTCATAGTCCATGTGGGTGTTGATGACCTGAGATATGTATTTATTATTTATTTATTTATTGCATTTGTTGACCGGGAAAGTCCATTGGGCCTGGAGGAGCCCATTTTCAGTGGTGGCCCGGGGAGAAAAGCTCCACATTATTACATACAATTAACAAATTAAAACATTGAAGATACATGAATAAAACAGATGCATTACTACATATGATTAGTTAAAACAATTGTTGATGCATAAAAATGGACTGACAGTAGAAAGGTAAAACTGGCAGAGATGACATTTCAATAATACAAGAAAAGACAACATTTTATGTGAGACCGTAAATGGAAACAGAAGTGTGAAAGTCAGAGTAGAAGAAGAAGAAAGTAACTTAACAGTGTATGTGAGTAGAAAAAGACAATAGTGTCTACATGTGAGTGTGTAGGATTGAAAGTGGAGGGGTGTAGAGTACAGGGTGAATCAGGTGAACAGACTGCATCAGGATGAAAAGCTCAAAAGAGGAGGTGTGAGAAGGTACAAAGAAAAGACTGGCAAAGATATGATAACAGAAACAGAGAGAGGTTCCATAATGGGAAATTAGGGGTTGGCATTTTTTTGTGGGGTACAGGATCATCGCCATTTAGAGACTAAATTTGCGGTTTTGCACCAGTATACAACTCCGCACAGCTCCTCGTAGTGTCCTGCAGAGTGATACAGGCAACAGAGAGACCCAAGAGAGACTTTTCCAGATTTAAGTATTTTGTTCTCTGTTTTTTTGCTCCGACTGCCTTTTCCCGCCTAAAAAGTGAATTTCTACTGTTCTGTGCTTTAAAAAGTTTAAATTGCATTTGCCTTCTGCTTTTTACAGTTTTGCACTTGTTTTATATCAATTTAAGTCGTTTTTGTATTGTATAACTGTTGTAGGCTACACACAAAAGTGCGCTAGCCTGTTTATAGCATTTACAGTGTTTTCTGTGTGTTTTTCTGCTGTTTCCTGAAAAAAACATAACAAAAAAATATATATATTCTCTTTTCCCGCCTTTGCTGAACTAGATTAGTCCAGATTTCAGGTTTTGCTGAATTCCGGACTGTGGTATAGTTTCCTGTGTTGCCCATATCCTTACTTGGATAGGAGGAAGCTTCTCTGTTCATCAGTGAGAGTGGGGAGCTTTGAGCAGCCTATCTGTCCCTGGAGGAGTGGTTTCAGCCCTGAAACTAGTAGCTTATTGGCCGCTCTGGGTCAATTCCTATCTCTTTCAGTTTCCCTGCTTTAGAACCCGCATTTGTGCGGTTTTGCACGATTTTGCACATAGCGCAGCATCGGGCAGCGCTGCTTAAACGGTTTAAACTATTCCCGGCTCCACAAAGTCTGCTCTTCACTTTTTTCCCTTAGAACTGTTCTAAATCTCAAAGTAAGCACTCTGTTTTCATTCTAAAGCCCTGCAGTTGCTCGTATAAGTAATCTTATAAGTAAGCACTAATAAACTAAAGCACTACACCCTCTTATACATCCTTTAAGTACTTGGCTCCCTATTGGTCCTTTTTCATCAGTCAAAAAGTAGTTCCTTATACTATTCTGGCATGTCCAAAAGTCACTTTCGGGTTTATTCTCCAGTCCAGCTGGTGAATCTGGGAATCTTGAGGCAATGTTACAACTGCCTTATGTACATAGACCACCATCTCCTCCTCCCAACAAGCTCAAATATATGTGAGAGATGCAACTATATAGCCAAACTGGAGGCTGAGCTGTTTCAACCCATTACTGGTGTAGTCACTCAGGAGGAGAAGGTAACCACACACACCACAAATCCAGTCTCACATAGACCTATCGCAACAGAAAACCAAACACATAAACACACAAAAACATACTCGGAGGCTCTAAATAAAAATCTGCCCAAGCAGCAGAGATCTCCAAAGCAGACATCCAAGCAACCGCTACCCCACAACAATACCCACGTATCACATAGTTCGCAAAGTCAATGTGCCACACAGTCACAGCCCTTAAGACTAAACAACACACCTAATACACCTGTAATAGGTGACTATTGTCAGACACACTGACCTCCCACTCACCAGGCTGAACAAGGAGAAGGTCACTGTAAGCTGCCTGTCGGGTGCCAGGATCTGCCACATAACACAAGCACTCAGGTCACTCCAAAGCAAGTACAAATATGACTCCATCATTGTCCATGCTGGTGTGAATGACCTGAGACGTACCTCCCTGGACTACATGAAAAGAGACATAGAGGAGCTCTCTGATCATGTAGCCCAGGCCGGTATGACCCTGACCTTGAGTAGCATCTTACCCTCACCAAGAATGATGCCACAGTATAAAGACAAAATAATCAATTTTAACAATTGGCTAAAGTATTGGTGTCATTCAAAGGGGCTCCAGTGCCTGTCAGCCTGGGATGACATGCTCGACAAGCCACGTTGCTTCGCTAGGGACGGCTTGCACTTGTCATTCCTGGGCTTTTGAATACTGGCTAAGGCTCTTGCCACCCCCATAGTGCCTTTTTTAGGCAAGGCTCAAAAGACAAACTCACCTCCATAGACAACACAAAGAAAAAGAAACTAAGGGTAATGCTGCTCAATGGCAGCAGTCTAAACCTCAAGGTGCACGCACTCGAGGCTCTCCTCAGTATGGAAAATATCGATATCTGTGCAGTAACAGAAACCTGGTTCAAGGCTCCTGAGAGCACCCCAGCACTACCAGGTTATACCTCATACCATGCTTTTCGACCACAAACTCGGACCGAACCACAAAAGGAGGGGGAGTATCCATATTCATCAAAGATACCCACACCTCCAGGTTAGTGGCACTGCTTGAAGCATCGGAGACCATCCATGTGCAACTAACAGTGGGCAAAACTGCCTTTCAGTTTGTAGCCTGCTGCAGACCACCCTCCCATATTCAGGAACCCCACTCGGCTTTCCTGAGAACACTGGAGAATATGAAGGTCTCTCCAAACACCATTATATTGGGTGACTTCAACTACCCAAACATAGACTGGGCGCACTACTCAAGCCCCAACACCCTCGCCCAATGGTTCCTAGAATTTATAAACTCAAATGCTATGGAACAACTGGTCACTACTCCCACAAGAGGGGAAAACATATTGGACCTGATCATCACCAACATGGAGACTCTATGTTCCATACCAGAGGTATACCCCTCATTGGTAAGATCTGACCATAAATTAATCTCACTGGACATCCATATCCTGTCCCCACCCCCAGCCAAGGAAACCACGGTGAAGAACTTCTCAAAAGCAAATTTCACACTTCTCAAAACCGAGGTAGAATCCTTCAAAGCCCCTGGGCCAGTGGAAAATACGGCCCAAACTGCAGAATCCTTTACAAACGCTTTCTATGGACACCTACAGGAATGCATGGATCGTGCTATCCCAAATAAAACTAAGACTCATTCCTCCAAAGGCAGGAGACCTGTCTGGTGGACCCCAGCCATAAATATGGTATACAACAGAAGGAGGAAGCTACTACATGATAGAGCAAAATCCCAAAAAAGGAAGGCATCTCTGATCAGTACTAGCAAGAAACTACGATCCCTCATAAAATCATCTAAGGCTAGCTTCGAAAGAAAAATTGCACAAGATGCTAAAGATAATCACAAGGCCTTCTTTAGTTATGTCAGGAACCTGGGTGGCAGCTCCCAGATATGCTCTGAGTTAGTGCAAAATGACAAAAAATACAATGAACCCACAGACATTGCCAACATCCTGGCAGACAGGTTCAGTGCAAACTTCTCCCCCTCTTCCCCCCCAAAAGAGTAAATGTCTATCCCAACAGAGTGTAGCCTCCCTGACATCACAGATGCACAGGTGAGAGCTGTCCTCTCCAAAGCAAAAAAACACAGCATCAATGGGACAGGACGGTGTCCCGGGCTGTGTCTTACAAGAACTCCAAGAAGAACTGAACCCTCACATAAAGTCACTGTTCAATCTCAGCCTTACTACAGAATATCTACCCAAGGAATGGCGTACAGCAACAGTGGTCCCACTCCACAAAGGTGGTGCCACAACGGACCCCGGAAACTATCGCCCTATAAGCCTGACTAGCCTGTTCTGCAAAGCTATGGAGTGTATCATCATGAAACTCATAAACAAAGACATTGGGAACCTCCAAACACTGGATCCTACCCAATTCGGCTTTGTGAACCTGGTCGACTTCTTTGAAACAGTCACCAAGGCCATAGATGAAGGGAAGGTAGTCCACACAGCCTACCTGGACCTCGCAAAAGCCTTCGACACAATACTCCACTCGGCATCATAAATAAGCTCACCAGCTTAAATATCAACCCCTATGTCACAAGATGGGTTGCAAACTGGCTCAGGGATAGAACCCACATGGTCAGAATTGCAGGTGCCATGTCAGACTCTAAACCAGTTACAAGTGACATCCCACAAGGCTCAGCCCTGGGACCTCTCTTGTTCGGTATATATTTCTCTGAGGTACAGGCTAACATGGGAGGACTATGGCTGACCAAGTTCGCAGATGACTGCAAACTGGGTGCCATAATTGACTCGCCGACTGACACAAGCATCCTCCAAAAGGGTCTCACAGAGACGGATAACTGGTGCCAGAGCCATGGCCTAAAGCTAAATGCCAAAACGTGCATAGTCATCCCCTTTGGGAAAAACAAAGTGCCCACAAATTACCACATAGGTGGTAATCCATTAAGTACGGAAGAAGTAATTAGGGATTTGGGGACCCAAGTAGATAGCAATCTCTCCTTTGATAATCACATTTCCAAAGTGGTTAGAAAGACCTTCTATATAGCCCACCTTATCACAAAAGGGTTCACATCTAGATTAAGAGCGGTCATTGTGCCCCTCTACTCATCACTCATCAGGCCCATAATTGAATACAATGCCCCATTTGGGATGTACCTTACCCGACACCTGCAGCAACTGGAAAGACCCCAAAAGTACCTCACCAAGAGGATCAAGGGACTCAAACAGATGCCCTACGCAGTTAGGCTAAAGAAACTCCAGCTCTACTCAGTTGCTTACCGCCTACTCAGAGGCGATCTGTGCCTGACGTATAAAGCCATGTCCAACCCAGAATTAATGGACATGCTCCACCTCAGGAAATCCAAATTCCTTAGAGCTACACACTCCAGGGACTTAAACCTCAGCACAGAAATAAATAGGACATGCTGGAGGGACAGATTCATATCCCAGAGGCTCCCCTCACTCTGGAACAAAATCCCAATCCATGTTAGGCAGAGTCCCTCAATGACCCTCTTCAAGAGAAATCTTGACGAGTGGATGGGAGATCATGGGTTTACCCCTGGGATCTCTTCTGTGTCCCTACTAGACAGAGGCACAGTAAACTAACCTCAAAAGGGCTATCTTCTGTGACCTACTATACAGAGGCACAGTCAACTAATCTAAAAGGGTGGCGAAAGCCAAACACACTCTGGCTAGGCTTATAAATGCCCTAGAGCAGATAGCCTAGTATCAACCTATGAACCTATGAACCTATGAAATGTAATTTTAGAGATTTTTTAAAAGAAGCAGACTTACAGGTTGATCTGAGAAAAGGAGGAAGATTATTCCATAACTCAGAGACAGTGTGGAAGTACAGCATTTGGCCAGCTGACAGTTTGGGTTTCTCTATAGACAGCAACATTTTGTTTTCTGACCTGAGGTGGTGATTGGGCTAGTACATGGTCAGTATGGATGAAAGGGAAGGGCAATGTTCAGGTTGGTAGATTATTCTGTAGGTTGAGGTTAGTTGAAGGTAAGTAAGATGTTGGTGGGATTCCAGCCAGTTTAGTTTATACAACGAGGAGCAGGGGTGGGTAGAGTATTTAGAATTTGTAGCAAATTTGGCAGTTTTATTATTATAGGAATTGGGCTTACTTTTTAGGGAAGACTGTAGGCTGGTAAGGATGGGAGCACCATAAAGCAGAGTAGGAAGTAGGAAGGATGAGGCGAGGGCCTTTTTGGCAGTGCGACTGAGGAAATAGTTATGTTGATATAGGGCACCTAGCTTTTGATGTTTTTTTTTATATTGCTGTGGATATGAAGGTCATAGGTTAGTTTATCATCAATGATGACACATAGCAGTTTGGTACTAGGGATGACTTCTAGGATAGTATTGTTACACAAAGTAATTTTAAAAAGAGATTTGTCAATGGGGTAGTTTTTGTGAGAGCAAATAATTAAAGTTTTGTTTTGTTGGGGATAAGAGTGAAGTGATTCTGGGACATCCAATGCTCAGTAGAGATGAATGCTACTTGGGTAAGTTGCTGTAATTTGGTGAGAGATTTTTGAGGAGGAGATGATAGTTGAATCGTCAGTGTATTGGATGCTCAGTAGAGATGAATGCTACTTGGGTAAGTTGCTGTAATTTGGTGAGAGATTTTTGAGGAGGAGATGATAGTTGAATCGTCAGTGTATTGGATGACAGAACTATGAGTAAAGGTTTGATGAAAGTTGTTGACAAATATAATAAAGAGGAGGGGACCAGGAATTGATCCTTGGTGAACACCTGTGTTAGCAGTGATGAAAGGGGAGGAAGAGTTTTGCCATTTAGAGGATTGCTACAGTTTTTGAGGTAGTTTGTAAACCATTGTAGGGTGGAGGGTGATAAATTGAGGTTGGAGATATTTGCTAAGCAGTAGGGAGTGAGAGATGGTGTCAAATGCCTTTGGTAGATCGAGAAAGAGAGCTGTAACTAAGGAGCCAGAGTCACAGGCTCTAGTTACTGTGTCTAAGAAGGAGATGAGGGCAGTGTTGGTGCTATGTCCAGGCCTAAAGCCATGCTGAGTGGGAGAAAGCAGTTGGTATTTAACTAGATGATTTATGAGCTGTGTGTGGATGCACTTCTCTAATATTTTAGAGATAGGAGAAAGAATGGCAATAGGACAGAAGTTTAAGATGTCAGAGCTGTTGCCGCCTTTATGTAGAGGAATGACAAATGATTTTTTTTTCCAGACAACTGGTGTCCAGGATTTTTGAATGGACCTGTTAAGGATTATGCTGATAGGGTAAGCTATGGAAAGGGCAGCTAGTTGGAAGTATTCTGCAGGTAGATTATCAGGAGCGTTTGTACAAGGTTTTAGTTTATAAAGTAGTTTTTGGATGGTGGATGTGGTAATAGGTGATAATGGGAAGATGGGTGTGGAATTTGTGGTATTATGGGCTGATGGTGGGCCCAATGTGTCAGGGTTGATGGGTGGGAAGGTAGTAGTTAGACTGGTGATGGTGTCAATAAAGTATGTACTGAAGATTGAGGTTAATTCAGAGGGAGTTTTATCTGGGTTTGGGCATGGAGTGTTGTTAGTACCTGGGTGGAGTAAGGAATTAATTGCTCCCCAGAATTTTTGGGGATTTTGTTTTTGCTGATCTTGAATAGATTTTATGTACTCTTTTTTTGTTTTTGACCACTAAACATTTAGCCTGATTACGAAGCTGTTTGTATTTTATTAGGTTGGAAGGAGTTTTTTTTTTTGCCAGGTTTTCCATGCTTTATCCTTAGAGGACATGACTTGCTTTGTGGCCTTTGCCAGCCAGCAGGCATGTTTTGATTTGACTCTCTTTAGTCTTAGGGGACCAGGTTCAGCAGCATCGTTGAGTAGAAGAATTTTAAGTGGGTTCCAATTTGTATTCCACAGGATGTCACTGAGAGTGTTTTGGAAGAAATGAGACAGATCTCTGGTTTATCTATATTGGTGAGGGTTGGTTGTAGAGGTGGGCTTACATATAATGAATGCTGTTGTAGGGGTAGGCTTACATATAATGAATGCTGGAGAGTGATCACTGATACTATCAGGGAGAATGCCTGAGAAAGAGATTTTATCAGGGTCCGAAACTAGGACCCAGTCTAAGGTTGAGCCTTTGTTTGTGTTCTTGTTTGGTCTGGTGATATCAGAAATTAGTTGAGAATATATGTGTAGGTTAATATTTGTGGAGGGATTATTATTGGAGGTTTCTAACCAGTTGATATTAACGTCGCCTAAAATGATAGTTTCATTTTGTATGTTAAGGCATGTCCAGGCCAGAATTCCTTCTAGAATAGGGCTATTGTTTCTTGAGGGAATGTATATTACTATGATGCAAAGGCTTTTGTGGTTGTTAAGTTTGAGAAAAGTAACTAGTAGCTCAGCAGATGAAAAAGAGGGAATTGGTTTGGAGTATGGAATAATTGTGTAAATGTTTGGGAATATTAAGGCGACACCTCCACCTTTTTTGTGGAGTCTGTCATTCCTAAGACAGGAGTAGTTTGGAGGTAGAATTTCAGAATCCTTGATATATGGCTTGAGCCATGTTTCAGTGATGGCAATGAAGTATGGTTTATGCTGGCTTAGCCAAGCGTGCAGGTGGGGAATGTTAGTCTTAATACTCTGAAGATTAACAGTGTAAATTTTAGTTTTTTAGTAGAGGTGTGGGAATTATGAGAAGGGAAAGAGGGCCCTGGGTTGTGGTGTATACCACCACAGAGAGCCAAGTTACAATGAGTTAAGAAGTTACTTGGGAGGGACTTCTTTCTTGTGTTGCTCAGGTATTTGTGGCCTTGGTGATAAGAAGAGTTATGGTGAATGGAGAGCTAGATAATTTTTTTTGCAGGATTAGATTGGTTTGATACAGACTAGAGGAGATAGCAGTGTAGCTTGGGGGGTGGGGGTGTTGATATGGACAGATATGGTGGGGGAGGGTAGGGGAGGGAGATGGGCTGTGTGAAATGATGAAAGTTTTAGAAGGAGAGAGAGGTGGAGGGTGAGTATAAGGGGAAAAAAGTTGAGTGTGAGAGCCATGGCTGGTTAATGTCAGTTGTAAGAGGCTGGGATGAGTATAAATGAGTGTGGGTGAGAGATGAGTGTAGAGTTAGGGCTGCAGGAAATAGAGGTAATGCAGCCTATATGCTAGCAGAAAGAAGTGAAATGGAAATGTAGTGTAGTGGAATAGTAGTAGCTAAGCTTCTGGTGTCATTCTAAGGGGATCCAGCATCTGTCTGCTTGGGATGACATGGTCGACAGACCACGATGCTTTGCCACAGATGGCCTGTACCAGTCGTCCCTGGGATTCCGGATAATGGCTAAGGCTCTTGCTGCCCCTATAGGGCCTTTTTTAGGCAAGGTTCAAATAACAGATTCACCACCATAACAGGAACAGGCAAGCAAAAACTGAGGGTAATGCTACTCAATACTAGAAGTCTAAATCTCAAAATGCACTCACTTGAGGCACTCCTTAAAATGGAGAACATCAATATCTGTGCAGTGACTGAGACCTGGTTCAAAGCTTCAGAGAGCACCCCTGCACTACCAGGCTATAACTCATACGACACCTTTCGGCCATGTAACCTTGACCGAAACACCAAAGGCAAAGGTGTGTCCATATTCATTAAAGATATCCACACTTCCAGGCTAGTTGCTCAGCACAATGCATCCGAGGTTATCCAAGTGGAACTAACTCTGGGAAAACTGCAATCCAAATTGTAGCTTGCTATAGATCACCCACCATGCCCCAGGATTCCCACTCCTCTTTTCTTGATGTACTGGAAAATATTAGGGTTCAACCAAACACCCTAATAATGGGTGACTTCAACTACCCCACCATTAACTAGGAAAACTACTCATGTACCAACTCCTTAGCTTAACGCTTTCTGGAATTCATTAACTCCAATGGCCTGGATCAACATATCCACACCCCCACCAGGGGCAACAATATCGTAGACCTAGTCATTACCAACATAAGTGACCGGTGTTCTACACCTGAAGTCAACTCCTTGTTGATCCGATCCTTTCATAAGCTAATCACCCTTGATATCCACATCCCACCCCCACCCCCCATTAAGGAAACCACAGTAAAAAAATTCTCCAAAGCCAACTTCATGCTTCTTAAGACAGAAGTGGTGAACTTCATGACACCCATGCAGATGGGCAATACAGTTACAACTGCTGAATCCTACACAAATGCACTCTATAAGCACTTACATGAGTGCATGGATCATGCTATCCCAAACAGAACCAAGATGCTATCCTCCAAAAAAAAGAAGCCAATCTGGTGGTCCCATGCCATAACAAACTGTACAACAGAAGGAACAAACTGTTACAAAAGAGAGTAAAATCCCATGAGTGGAGGATCTCCCTGGTCAACCTCAGTAAGAAGCTGAGATCCCTTATAAGATCCCCCAAAGCTAGCTACAAAAACAAAATTGCCACCAATTCCAAGGACAACCACAAAGCATTTTATAGCTATGTCAAGAATCTCGATGGCAACACCCAGATCTGCTTTGAGTTACAGCACAAAGGCACGAAAATTACAGAACCAACTGATATTGCCAACATCCTGGCAGATAGGTTCAGTGCTAACTTTACCTCCCTCTCACCCCCTAAAGGGCCCATACCTATACAGGAAGAATGCAGAGTCCCTGTAATCACAACTACACAGGTAAAAGCTGTATTCTCTAAAGCCAAAAACACAGCATCCATGGGACCGGACAACATCCAAGGCTGCGTTTTACTCGAACTTCAGAACGAACTGGCTCCCCACTTAAGCACCATGTTCAATAATAGCCTGGCATCAGGCTTTGTGCCCACTGAATGGCACACAGCAACAGTTATCCCACTCCACAAAGGGGGAGCCACCACTGATCCTGGGAACTATCGACCTATTAGCCTGATGAGCCTGGTCTGCAAGGCCATGGAACGTATTCATCATGGAACTCATAAACAAAGACATTGGTAACCTCCAAACTCTGGATCCCACCCAGTTCAGGTTTGTGAAAGGCAGATCATGCCTCCTGAACCTGATCGACTTCTTTGAAGCAGTCACCAAAGTCGTAGATGAGGGTAAGGTGGTTCACACAGCCTATCTTGACCTCACCAAGGCTTTCGACACCGTCCCCCATTCTGGAATTATAGCTAAACTTACTAAACTAGGTATAAATCCCTATGTCACAAGATAGGTTGCCAACTGGCTCACTGACAGAACCCACACTGTAAAAGTTGCAGACTCCAAATCTGACCTCAAAGTAGTGACAAGTGGAGTACCACAGGGTTCCGTCCTGGGACCTCTCCTGTTTGGTATCTACTTCTCTGAAGTACAGGCTAACACAGAAGGCCTCTGGCTAATGAAGTTCACAGATGACTGCAAACTAGGAGCCATAGTCATGTCCCCAAATGATGTGGGGACTTGCTGAGACAGATGCCTGGTGTCTGAGCCATGGCCACAAGTGCAGTGTCATCCCCTTTGGTAAAATCTCTGTACCCATGAACTACCACATAGGCAGCAATCTACTTAACACCGAATGCGTGATAAGAGACCTAGGGACCCAGGTGGACAGTAGTCTCTCCTTTGATAGTCACATCACCACAGTAGTCAGGAAGTCCTTCTATGTGGCACATCTCATCAAAAAGGGTTCTCATCCAGGAAAAAAGAGGTCATTGTTCCCCTCTACTCGACGCACATTAAACCCATTATAGAGTACAATGCCCCTTTTGGAATGTACCTCACAAGACATCTGCAGCAGCTGGAAAGGCCACAGAAGTACCTCACAAAGAGGATTACTGGCCTCAAACAAATGTCCTACACTGACTGCCTCAAAAAAATCTAGCTTTACTCTGTAGCATATCACCTACTCCGAGGTGATCTCTGCCTAGCATATAAAGCTATGTCAAATCCAGAGCTGTTGGACATGCTACACCTAAAGAAATCCCAATCCCTCCGAGCTACACGCTCTAGGGACCTAAACCTTGTCACCACAATAAACATGACATGCTGGAGGGATAGATTGCTGTCCCAGAGACTTCCCATACACTGGAACAGGCTACCCATCTATGTCAAGCAAAGTTCTTCATTAAACTAATTCACTTACAAACTGAAGTCTAGATTTAACTGTAACAGTAAATTTTTAGTGTAGCTGGCTAGGTGCACTGACTGTTTTGCATTCTACGTGGGCAAAACAGAAAGCAGGCTTAGAGATAGGATATATGAACATCAATATGCTATCTCCCATAATAAGTTGGAGAATGCCCTAGCAAAGCATGTTCACTCTAATCCATCTCACAAATTTAAATTTATTGTTATCAGTAATTTTACTCCTGATATTCGGGGGGGGGGGGGGTACTGCTTCCTTCAAATTGGAAGAGATGGAACTACTGTGGCAGATCAGGTTAAATTAATTTTATTACCCTGGTATAAATGAAGCATGCTCAATTTCTAGCTTACTAAAGCTGAAAAGTCTCCTTAGGTAACATAGAAGAAACTTAATTTCAATTTATTTACATATGAGTTTCAAAATAGTACTGACAATTTAACTTTCTGTTTTACAATGTTTTTTAACAAAAGGAACACTTTGTGTGCCACATTTTTAAATTTGAATAGAATTTTTATGTACTGCTTGTTTAATAGGTTATGTAAACATAACTTTCCCGCACTTTTGTGTTTAAATTGCCTGCAGCTATTGATGTTTGTTATTTCTGAAGAAGTTTGTTCCTCGAACAAACGAAAAGCGCTTAAAGTACTTGTTTATCCTTGTGGATTTATTTCATTAAAACTTCGTAGTCAGCTCGTGGAAGCCGTCAGTCTTTTATTTGTTTTTCAAAGTTCTTCATTAACACTCTTCAAGAAAAATCTTGATGAGTGGATGGGAAATAGGAAATACACCCCGGGGATCATTTCTGTGTCTCTGCTCAACAGTGGCACAGGAAAATAACTTTCTTAGGTGGCGTAAACCAGGGAACCTTGGTGGCTAGGCTTACATAGACCCTTGGGCCGATAGCCTAGTAGCTACCTATGAACCCATGAACCTATGTGTGGAGAGAGGTGGGGGTAAAAAGGAGGGGAGTGGAATTAGAAATTCAGGTAGGATAACTAGGGCTGCTGAAGAAGGGAAGGGTCAGGTTGAGAGGAATATGGCAAATAAGAAGGGATTAGGAAGTCAGGTAAGATGACTAGGGCTGCTGAAGAAAGGGAGGGGGTATGGTAAATAAGAAGGGAATGAGGGGTAGAGTGTAAGGTGGTAAGATATACCTTCCTGGACTATATGAAGAGAGACATGATAGAGATTTCCCTAGCATTAAGCAGCATTCTACCTTCTCCAAGGATGATAACACAATATAAACAGAAGATGATTGACTTTAACAATTGGTTTAGTTACTGGTGTCATTCTAAGGGGGTCCAATATTGGTCAAATTGGGAGAACATGAATGGCAGACAATGCTGTTTTGCCAGGGATGGTCTGCACCTCTCCTCAGTAGGCTTTTGGGTACTGGCCAAACATTATTCACCTCTGTAGTGCCTTTTCTAGGCACTGTCAGTCTGCTTAATCTTCCAACCTGGTAAATTCTATGCAAGATAAACTAAAGTTGTTACTGCTCGATGCTAGGAGTCTCTCCAAGAAGCTCCATTCCCTGGAAGCACTGCTCATCCTGGAAAGTGTTGACATCTGTGCAGTTATTGAGACATGGTTTAAAGCCATGGAAGGTACCCCAACAGTACAAGGCTATAATGTTTTCTACACATTCAGCTACCGCTCAAGAAAGGACAGGCGGTGTAGTGATCTTCATAAAAAGTATGCACATCTCAAAATTAATCAGATAATATGACATGCTTGAGCAACTCCATGTCCAGCTAACCTTAGGTAATGTCCAATTCCAAATACTTGCTAGCTATATGTCCCCATTTTTGACCCTGGATGACCATATCACATATCTGAATGTACTGGAGTCACTCACATTTCAGCACAACAATATATCCATTGGTTATTAAACTCTCCCACCATAAACTGGGATACATACACAACTGGTAACATGCAGGGTCAAAGATTTCTGGATGTTGTCAATGCAAACATCCTGAAACCGTGAGTCAGCACATCTACTAATGGTAAAAATATCCTGGATCTGGTAATCACAAATATGAGGGAACATTGCACCCCCTCCTTGTATAATGGCTGAACTCTCAGCAAACGCCAGAACCTTTAAGAACTATTTCAAGGCTAACTAACTCAAATTACATGAAAGAATTGCCAAATTCCAAGCCCTCCCCCCAAATTCAG
>NC_056740.1:398108785-398173785 GCF_019279795.1 Protopterus annectens | reverse complement strand
CTTAGTGCAGAACCATGTGAAACACCAACAGTAACCCATGTTGGGGTAAATGATAATAAAACTATGTGATTATTTACAACTATATGCCCCCCTTTCAAAGTATTCTGGGTATTTATGTATTATCACAACCAGATTTTTGCGGTTGCGAAAATAGCATACTTCAACTGAAACAAAGGCATGCAACACTGTAAAGTGTTATTGAAAGTCCTTACTGCTCACAAAAAAGTATGGGTTACCTTCAGAAAGAGCAAAAAGTTTATAAATCCTCTTCCTGATTTGCGTGGTGTACAGATGCACGCTTTAATTGTCAGGGCTGGCATAGTACACTCTGAATTCTGCAGGACTATAAAACAGGTGTAACAGCAAGTTTAACAAAGTGCCCCTATTATATTGTGCCGGTTACATTTAACAAATGTGATTTATTACTAAATAAACGCAGACCACAAGGTATGCCAGACTTCACAAAAAGTAACGGTTCTGACTCATCGACGACTACTGCTGTCAGTAAGTAACAGCAAAAAAAAAAAGCCGGTAAATACTAACTCCAGGAAACAACAGAAGGTCATTGTAACATTTTTCATCCTTTGGGCTCTTCATTTTGCTATTAATAAATCAGGTTTGTGAAATTTTAGCCACATAATATAGGGACGGATTTTAACACTGGCTCTTACACCCCTTTTTGCAACCTGGAGCAATCTGTACTTATACATTCCATTTCTCAGTAAAATAGCAGCCATGACTTTTCAAGTGTGTGTCTGTAATGCACACAAATCAGGCAGAGGATTTTATAAATTGTTTGTCCTGAAGGTAATCCAAATGTTCTCATCAGTAATAAGGAATTTGAAGGACATGTTACACTGTTTCATGCCCTCGTTTCACTTGAGTTTTGCAACCGCGAAAATCTGGTTGCGATAATACGCAAGTACCGTATTCTGTCACTTGAAACAGACAGGGCATCATCACATCATTGGCGACATTTTACTATAACTACCCTCTTTAACTAATTTATGAGAATTACACAATGCAGTATTCACATTACTGTAATTTTGGAACATGCATAGGCCTCTATCCATACACACACAGACACACACACACACACACACACACACACACACACACACACACACACACACACACACACACACACACACACACTTTCTTGTTTGTTTGTTTTTGGAATGCACAGAAGTGATGATACTCTTTCTGGATCCACCTTCCTGATTTAAAACTATTTGAACTGCTGTCATTATAATCCATGTCCATATCCATCAATTGCATCAATTACATCCACTTGACTATCTACACCTCAAATGTCTGATTGTGATAAAGATGATCACAATAAAGTATTTCAACTTGCTTTACAGAAATGTATACTAGTTTTTCAATAGTAGACTAATAACTGTTTAAACTAATAAAGACAGCCAGACTCAGCCATTTGTATTCACAGACAGCGATATTGTAGTTGAGGGCCTCATCAGTTTGTTTTGCGCAGAAGTGGGCATGTCTCAAATTGAGTGACAACCCGGTCTGCATATTTAAATTTGCTCGTGCATACATGATATGAAAATATTAAATGTACACAAACGATTAATACAGTATTGCCCAGGAAAGCTGTTCTTAGTAAAAGGTCCTGCCAATGATACTGAGGAAGAGTCGGCTGTGATACCTGCACCTAAAAAAAAGAGTCCATTTGGACATTAATTGGGATAGTGACTCTGACAAAGAGAACTATAATGCTGCACAGTAAAAAGCCTGTTGGCATGTGTTTTGATGGTTTCGCTTCTTTGCTGATTATAGTATATATTATTAGTGCAATAAAACTTGTCAATTACAGATGTTGGTAAACAGTTTACTGTTATATTTGCTGTCATATTACAATGTCAGTGCACTTTTTCTTTGGTTGTACATTCAGAGGGAATGCATATTCATGAATGACATATCAGGGGGGTGGGTTTTTGGGCGGGGCTTGCTACTGCGCATCTGGTGAGGCCCTCAACTACAATATCACCTCACAGACAGCCTCTGTACCCAGCAATTATAGCCCTACTGTTGACTGTGTACACCTCAGTTCCCTGATTGTGATAAGATAACTACAAAATTATGATCAGAATGCATTTTAAGATTGTTTCACACAAACACACAGTGGCACAGGTGTTCCATCTTATTACATAAAAATGCACACTAGTCCTGCAAAGCTAGAGTGTTTAAAATGAGCAAATGAGAGGGTAAGCTGTTTTTATCCACAGACTCTATCCACACCTAGCAGTTATAACCCCTTTGCTGTCTACAGCTCTTCTTTATGTGATAAAGAGGTACAGCTCAACCTCTTTGAGCAAAAATCAGGGATAAAAACAAAAAATAATGATGGATAAAATCCCAGAATCGGAGACATACTTTTCTTATCTACTTAGAAAGATTCTACAATAACCGTTTTATATTAGAATGCATTTTCTGAAGGATATGAAGACAAAAAAATAAATGTCTGTTATTAGTCAGTGATTGCAATCCTCAATTATTTGTCATAAACCACAAATGTTATAAGGAATAGACCAAAAGATATATTGTGAAATTAAAGGCATTCTGCAAAATCAGGGACAGTTGAGAGGTATGTGACATTTCAACTTGATTGCACATGAATGTTAGCCACAAGTATTCCATCTTATTTCACACAAATAAACATCAGTCCTACAAAGCCAGATAGTTAGAATATGCAAATGATCAGAATGTAAGTTGCTTTCATCCACAAATAGCCACACTCCCAGCCAATAGTTATTGGCACTTTAATCTGACTGTTATAAAAAAAATAATAGATTGAAACCTCTTAACAAATGAATCAGGAAAACACCAACAAATAATAATAGGCAAAGGCCCAAAATCTGTGACAGATTTTAAATATTGCAATTATCTACTTAGAAAGTTGTTAGCATAACAGTTTTTACACTGGCATGCATTTTCTGAAGGACTTAAAGTCTTAAAAGTCAATGTCTCTCTTCACGTAGTAACTGCAGTCTTCAATGATTTGCCAGAAATCCACAACTTTTATGAAGAACAGACCAAAATATGATGCAACATCAGATACAATCTATGTAATTAGAGAGGGTTAAAATTTTGTTTTACATAAACAGCATCCAAAGAATAAATATTCCAACTTATTTAATACAAATGCACACGAGTCCTTTAAAAAAACACTTTAAACTAAGCAAATGACAAAAGGGTAGGTTGCTTTCATCCACAGCCATTCCTGCTTATTTATTGAGTGCGCTCCTCAATGAATTCCCAGAATACTACTTATTTTATGAAGCACAGGCCAAAAATATGAGGCAACGTTTGGGATATGCTGTGAAATCAGGGACAGTTTCAACTTTGTTTCATACAAATGGTTGCCAAACAATAAATACTCCCAATGTATTTCATACAAATGCTCTCTTGTCCTTAAAATGAGCAATCAACAAGAGGACAAATTGCTTTTCTTTCACAGCCAGCCCCAATTTAGTGACAGCATTCTTATTTCAGTTACTAAAAGACCACACATTTTATGACACAGAGACTAAAAACAAGAAACAAAGTCAGTGACCATTTCAACTTCATTCCACACACAAACAGTAGTCAGACAGTAAACAGTCCAATGTAGTTCACATACATTTAATCAAATTTAAACAGAGCAAACAACACATTTCTTTCATGCAAAGCCATCCCAGTCCCCTTTACTTAGTAACTGCTATTCTTATTTCAATACTATATCTGGTTGGGATCTGTACTGATCCCCAAACAACAACATCACCGAATCACTATCGGCCGGACATACATACGCTAAAGTGCTTTTCACTGAAGAAGCACTTTCTCATAAGTATGCCTGTTGTGGAGGTCGTACTATGGTGTGGATAAGGGAAAATTCCCTTTCCCCCACTGTAGTGTGATCTCGGAGTGAGAATATTAAAGTAGGGGTGTGTGGGAGGTGCAGGGGGGCTTGCCCCACTGCAAAAACGTTAATTTAATGTTTTTTTTTTTAACACACTTTAGTGAAAGCACTTTTTCAGTGAAAGCGGTTTCACTAAAGTATGTTGGGTGATAGTGGATTCGGACGGTTCAACTTTCGTTCAACAGTCCTAGATCCATCTGGTTACCTCCCTGTATACTCCTATTACTAATAACAATAGTAGTAAGAATAATAATAACTTCCCTTACAAACAAACATGTTCCTTTCATCCACAGCCATCCCATCCCCCTTATTTACTGACTACAATTCTTATCTTAATACTATATCTGGTTACCTGCCTGGATACTCCTATTACTAATAACAATATTAGTAATAATAATAATAACTTCGCTTACAAACAAACATGTTTCTTCCATCTACAGCCAGCCTGCATGCCCCCATTTAAATAACTTGATTGCAATGCTTATTTATCTTGGACTTACATCACTAGCACTCAACTTCTTTGCTCAAACATCAGGAACAACTCCAAAAATAATAGGTGGCAAAGGCTCAGAACCAGAGACAATTTTTAAATATTTCCCTAATTAACTTAAGAAGTCAGTAGAACAATGGGGTTTCCATCAACATGCATTTTCTGAAGTGCATGAAAGTATGAAGCTCTAATGTCTGGTGTTATTAACTAACTGTAACCCTTGGAGATTTATTAGAAAACTTAACATCCGACGAGTCAGTGCAAACTTCTAAAGTAAAATCAGGGGATGTTTTGCAAAATCAGGGACTGCTGAGAGTGACAATGATATCTGGTTTCCTACCAGGAAACAGAAATAAAATACTAACCTGATGTTACCGTAACCCACTAATGCACTTACAAACCACTAGGCACACAGTCTACAACTCCCTGTTGTACTATTTAACATTTTGGGGTTTTCAGACCATTACCTTCCCATGAATTTTAGGAAGACAAGTTTCAGAAAACCACAGCATTTTACATGGGAATGCTGTGGGCCATTTATTTATTTGTTTATCTAGCTATCTTTATGCAAAGAAACATTTTCACTTAAAATAAATAAATAAATAAAACACCACAGGGAGGGGGGGGGCATAACGTCACTGGCCATGCAGTTCATGCTCCAGTGGTAAACATTGTGAGAATATAAATGTAAAAGGCTCACATTGGCTGTAACGTAATGCTTTTTTATTTTAATTAAAAATGAAGAATTGTCTTTGTATGTTCAGCACAGAATCTAACTGAAATGTGTTAGCAATGATAAACAAGAGATGCAGTCCCTGGCTACCTGCCCAAATTGCCCCCTATTATAATCTACCACTATGAGTCCCCTTAGCCCCTACTCCTGTTGAATTCATAAGTAGACAGTAGGCATGTGGTCCAAGAGATCATTGAGGAGCCTAGCCCAACTTGCTGTCTATCCCAAAGCACCTAGTTAAGTGACTTGCTTAAGGTCACATAGCTGGCAATAGAAGGCAGAGGGAATCAAACCCCCGTATCGCAGGACATAGCTCATTTACAGCTTATAACTTTATTCATGGGGAGTGAGTACCCCCTTACTAATGGTGTGCATACTAGAGTACACAACAGAGTTTTCCTGGGGGAACATGGAAGTTACAGTAACAGACTACCTTATTCTGTGTTTGTTGAAGTAGATAGATTGAACAAGAATTAAGACTTTCAACTTTAGGACCTACTCAAGCCCCACTAACTGTAACCCCCAGTTAGTGATTAAAATCATACTGCAGAGTAGCCAATCAAAGTGACAGCGTTTATTTATTTATTTTTGTTTTCCGTAAGGAAAGACAGGCATGGTATTTTGTCCTTATTGGTGATTCTGCAACCTTTTTAGGCATGGTAATGCAACATCATCAGTGACAACTTCCAGGAAACTTTCTTAAGAGTAATGCTACGGAGAAAAATGGGATAGCTATAGTAAAACGTTACCTGTCATTGTTTCTGCCACAGCCTATGATAAATAAAATGCGAAGAATATAAAGTAAGTTTTACCTTTATGCTTTCAGAATTATGTAGAATGCTTTTTAAATGTTAAGCTACTGTCACATTTATAAAATTTATTTTAAATGTATTTCTGTTACACTTCATAACTGGAACCACGGCCCATTATCACCTTCTGCTTCAGTTTTTTGGGATGAAATACATGATTTAAGTTGCATTACCTCAATGAGGCTACATTACCTTGGGGAAAATCTGTCACTATAGTCACAGGTATATATGATCTTGCTGTCATTACATTACTGGCAACAAGCAGTTATTTTGTAATTTATTTAACATTCGTTTACCGGGAAAGTCTGACATGGAATGAAGCCAATTTTCAATGGAGGTCTGGGGAGAAACACTCTAGATGGATGTCTTTGAAATGTGGGAGGAAACCGAAGTACCCAGAGGAAACCCACACGGACACAGGGAGTACATGCAGACTCTGCACAGAAGGCACCCCAGCCAAGAATCAAACTGGAGAACCTCTTTCGGTGATGCGACAAATGCTACTGCTGCACCACTGCACTGTCCAATTGGTTATACCCTCTAATGAAGTTCTTGTAGGCTTGCGGATAGTCAGCCAAAGGGGGAGTAGCATCATTGATGGACAGGATGACAAACAATACCATGGCATGTGTTTGTTACTATAATAACATGTATACATTTTCAATAATGTTTTAACTGACCCTTTATAATGTCCTGTAAGTCCAGTGGCATCTTTCCACACACCAAAACTCACCTTTCACAGAAAAGTTAAAAAAGCTGTTGCAGTCAATGGAGTACAGATTTTAAATATTGTTTTATAAAGTTAGTAGAATACTGGGTTTTGTTTTGACATGCAGTTTCGAATGGCTATGAAGAATGTGAAAATCCGGACAGTTGTTAGTTACGGACAAACTATTTATGGACAAAAGTGAAGTAAAGATGTGGTAGAGCAGCTCCATTTGCAAATGTGTACGTTTATTTTTAAACAGGTAGCACTCTATTTCTGTTTCCAAAAGTGCTTATGTTACAGTTCAGTTTATTGAAAGCTTGTGACAGGCATTGTGGGTGGGATTCACTGTCACTGACACCACCTCCCTAGGTGTGGTTAACTGTGCTGTGGGTGTGGTTTGCTACTGTACATCTCAGGGAGGTATTACCCAACACAATAACTCAACAAGCTTCCCCAAAAAGAAACACTTCCAAAAAAAAAAAAAAAAAAAACGCACAGACCTGAAATACCGTGGACCACAAAAGTAAAAGAAAACATGCACTGCAATAAAAAATGTGTCATTATTAAATCCATGAAACTTCATCAGTGTTTTCTAATGGATAGAAATCAGTTCCATCTCAGTTATTTAAGAACTTTAATACTTCATGATACAGAAATAAGAGAAATAAGTTACGCAGTAAAAAATTATATTCTAATATACAGAACTACAGTCCCAGTTTGATTATTGTAGAATGCATCATAATTGTAATGTTGCACCACTTTATTTGTATATAATGTTACACTGAAATGATGCTCATAATATAATGAGTAACATGGTGTGCAGGCATAACTGTGATATGGTTGGTCATGCCATTTGCATAGCTTTTACTCATGACTTCTTTACATTTCTGAGATATGCCTGTACAGTACATTTTACTCCTGCCCTTTAAATTCATGTTCTCATTTGTATTTTTGAACATTGCTTGACAGTTTGCTAATGATATAGTCTGTAAGTAGTACATAATGTGATATTTATGTCTCCCTGCACTCTTAACATATCTATTATTATTAAACTTTAGTTGTCTGTTATCTAACGTATGTGTTCTTTAAGAGTGTTCCTCTCTGGAACTGCAAAGAAACTTGGTGTGACCCAGTGAACTGGCCATGGCCATTACCTAAAAATAAATCAAATTAATAAATAAATACCTCTTTTTGGTCGCCTTACCTGCTGCTTGGAGAGGGGGGATAATTAAACTGCTGCTTTCAGCTCTTCCGTTGCACAACGGAGAAAGAAAACATTCTCCCAGTAGAACTCATTCTCAGTACAGAAACATTCCACATTCTGAATGTAAACAAGTTAGAAAATAAACAAGCAAAGGCAAGAATGAACTGTAAAAAGTAACACGTAGATTGCGTTACCTAATAGCATACGCACAGCTATATCTATAGTTGTTGAAATATTTTTATTAGTTCAGAAATCATGACACTTTATCCAAATTTGTTGAAATCAAAGACAAAAAAAAAAAGTGTCAGTCAGGTTTAAGGTTTAGAGACTGACTGTAAAAAAAAAAAAAAAACAGATCCTCTATTCCCAACTGATTTTTTTAAATAACAATTCTGAAATCAAACTGTTAATAACTAAACGCACTTTCTACAAACCATTCTCCCTTTAACTAACTTCAAATAATGAAATGACCTATGTTCATAAAATACTTACTAAATAAATGTTACACGTTTTTATTATTGTCTATCAACATTTCTGAGTCATCACTGAACATATGAAAGAGAAGTTAACTTTGGCACTATGCCCATAATTTAAAGTTTGGATTTCGGAGTATGCTCCTAGATTTTATTGTAGTTCCTTTATGGCATGCATTTCTAAGTAAGGCAAGAAAATCAGTGAGATTTGGTTTACATTCTTTCTTCCAGATTTTTGATGATTTTGTTACTATATCTTTCTTACAGTAGCAAATACGTAACACCTATGTGTATGTGTGTGTGTGTGTGTGTGTGGGGGGGGGGGGGGTCAAAATTATTAAAAAAAATGTTTGTCCTTTTACTGCCTGACTGTCATTTGAAAAGCTTTTAAAAACTATTTATATGACAGGTAGAGCCATCTCAGACACAGCAGAGTATACTGTGTGGAATTAGGATTATATTATGACACAAACTGATGTAATGTTTGCCGTGAGAAACTTTCTCAGTAGGCTAAGCAACATTCAGGGCAAACACTTTTCTGTTAAGATGAGAAGACTTAAAGGTTATAAATGTATGTGCTTTCATCCTCGCATAAAACACTTCATACATGTGCTTTCATCCTCGCATAAAACACTTCATACATGTGCTTTCATCCTCGCATAAAACACTTCATACATGTGCTTTCATCCTCGCATAAAACACTTCATACATGTGCTTTCATCCTCGCATAAAACACTTCATACATGTGCTAATATCTGGAGCAAAGGATAGCTAGCTAGATAGATAGCTAGCTAGCTAGATAGATAGCTAGATAGATAGCTAGATAGATAGATAGATAGATAGATAGATAGATAGATAGATAGATAGATAGATAGATAGATAGATAGATAGATAGATAACAACCCTTGCCTTTTCTATACAATTATTGTTTAAAGGAAGGTCTGTAAACTGGCAACTACTGTAGCAAAATTTTACTTCCTAAGAATGAAGCTTCACAAGAATGACAACAAAGCACAGATGTCATCATATTCACTGGTAGGGAGGGTCACAGTGACAGGTATCAGCAATGGGTACTTTGTGTGTGTGTCTGTGTGTGTGTGTGTGTGTGTATGTGTGTGTGTGTGTGTGTGTGTGTGTGTGTGTGTGTGTGTGTGTGTGTGTGTGTGTGTGTGTGTGTGTGTGTGTGTGTATCCTAGCCTCACAACAAGTTGTTCTCTGGTTCAGTTCTCAACTGAGGTGCCTTCTATGTGGAGTCAGGATGTCCTTCCTGTGCTTATTTGGGTTTTCTCAAGGTACTCTAATTTATGTACACATTCCAAAGATATGCTGACGGTAGATTGATGACTATAAAATGTGTGTGTGTGTGTGTGTGTGTGTGTGTGTGTGTGTGTGTGTGTGTGTGTATATCCTAGCCTCACAACAAGTTGTTCTCTGGTTCAGTTCTCAACTGAGGTGCCTTCTATGTGGAGTCAGGATGTCCTTCCTGTGCTTATTTGGGTTTTCTCAAGGTACTCTAATTTATGTACACATTCCAAAGATATGCTGACGGTAGATTGATGACTATAAAATGTGTGTGTGTGTGTGTGTGTGTGTGTGTGTGTGTGTGTGTGTGTGTGTGTGTGTGCGTGTGTGCGTGTGTGCGTGTGTGCGTGTGTGTGTTTAATTTGGACAGAAGACCTGCCAATCTACTTCCATGCAAAAACGATCGTATTCACTCTGCTATCTAGATGAGTTTCCTAACATCCATGTCTTGAAAATGCAGCAAGTTGGTTATGATTGGACACAATATAATCTCCTATATTAAGCATGCTTTAGTTGCATACCCACCCACTGTTGTTAAAACAATGAAATTCTACATAATCAGATAACATTATGTCAGCTAATACGAAAAAAGGAAGTGCCAACACAAACCACGGACGGCGGCTCCTTCAGCCCAAGTCTACGAACCACAGCTTTCTTCTGCCAAGGTCTACGGACCGTAAATATCTAGTTCAACAAACAGCTACTCCACAAGTGCTTTGAATATTTTATTCCACACCTCAAATTTCGTGAAACGCATAAAGCGTTTTTCGTTTGAATCAGTGTTCAAACTTCATCAGACAAACACTGGTTATCGCGCCAGTACGCATTTAAATACTACAATTTAATGATGTCATAAAATCTTAAACAAACAGTCATATTTTAAAAAAAAAAAAAAAAGTCATATTTAAAACCAGAGCATATCCATGTAGTTGTATCTAACCAAATATATATTAGCATAAGTTATATGTTATTAAATTAGATGTATTATGCCTTCTCTATAAATAATTAGCATTTTAACATGTTTCTTAAAATATATATATATAATATATAATATATATATATGTCCATCTAAAGACCAAAGTGCAGTTATCCTAAGACCTCTTCATGTTGTATGCTATATTGTGTATTAAAATCATTTATTCTTTTAAAATCTTAAAATTTAACCTTATTTAATCCTATGACCTTTTAACATGTAATAACTAGGACAAGGAAATCTATACAAATTAAACTCCAACCAAACATTTTATGCATATATAGAAAAATATCTCACTTAAACTATACCTAATAACTATAATTTTGTTTTTTAACTTAGTGACTTCAAGGTTTTGAACAGTTACCCTTACGTGTGTTTCACAACAATACTTTCATTACCTAAGTATACTTTTTAGTTTTAATATACATGTGATTGAACAAACCTCATTCAATCCTGGGTCCCTACAAGATGTCAAGCGTAGCTGCCATTCTAGTTCTTTTTTCTCAAGGACCAACCTCAACACATTTTCATGTGTGTCAGCTAATATTTTGCTCTTCTATGATATAGTTTAGAATAAGTGAAACTCAACTGAACATTTAGATAGCAGACAGGAGTGAGGTGTACCTTTCCATGATCTTTAAAACCTACTAGAGTCTTCATTCAACCACCTTTTCATTTATTACCATAGTAGCATGAAGTATATAACAGCTTTCAAAGCTGTTGAAGTCCATGTGACACCATTTTGTGGTGGCTGCCATGTGTGCTGTAGTGAGAGGCCTGACCATAACAGGTTTAAAATGTGCATAACATATGGGATTATGATTTTCTTATTGATCATAACCAAACTGTTATGTGCTCAACACAAATATACCAATAAATCCACTTAGAGAGCAGTTAGAAGTTGTTATGCATCTTTGAAAGCTGTTGTGCGAAGGTTTCACAGCAGATAAGTGCATTGTATGAGTCTCATCTTTCTGCTACATACAGTGCTGTTAAGTAATTAATCGCAGCAGGAATTGAAGGTAGCTGTAACTGTGAGCACATTATGTTCTTTGACCTTTTTTGTTTTGCTCCCCCATGCACCCACTAATATTAAATAATTGGGGTCAACCCATTACTAGTTGTATGCCAGTTAGGTGCCCTACAAGGGGTGAAGACAGGCATAGATTATGCAGACATTACAGCAAACAAGTAGCTAAGAAACGCTGAAGTTACAAACCACAAATAGATTACATAAAATGAAGTACTGATCACATAGGATCATGCAATAGTAATAGATGAGGATACAGAAGCAGGAAAACAGGATACTGAGCTCAAAAGATAAAAAGGCAAAAGAAGGATTCATTATTGAAATGGGTGTCCTACTGGTCGACAACGTTTTATTTCTTGAATGCCAATTGCCTGAACCTCAAAATGTTGAGGAGCAGAGCACCTCCACAGAAAATCATTGTTAGTGAGATGTCCTGTCAGTGATGCTCTTTCTGAGGTAATTCCTACCTTCTTCAGGGTGGTGCCACCATGGTGTTGGTATACATAAGTATATTTAAGTTATGTGGGTGTGGGGAGATTGTCCCTTTACAGAAATCACTGTATATGTGTTTTATGTTTTTTTTTTAACATCCTTTTCCGGGATTAGAATTTGGGGGTTCTGATCCTCAGGGGTTTGAGCTTCAATGACTCATAGTGGAAGCTATTAAAAAACCTACACCTAGCAAGTATAGTGTCCTGCATACCTAGAGAAATAAAGTTGTAAAATACAAAACATGCACAAAGAAACTATAGAAACAGGGAATAAGAATGCTCAGATATTTCTAATAGTAGCAGGAGCAACTAGACAAACAAACTAAGAATACTTAAAGATGTTACCAGTACATATAACTCAATATAAACTGCAGAAGGAGAGCGTTCTGAGTAAATGTGGGTGCCGAGAAGAGCACTGTTGGCAAACAATATTAATCCCATAAAATTAATTATAAATTGACTTTGGAGGCAATTCTTCTCATAGTACTAGAGGCCCTAAACCTTTGGAGAAATTAAAAAGGGGTTGAACGCAGGAATTCAGTATCTCAAGTCACCATCATACTGTAGAGTGTTAGGATTCTTACATGTGATTTTACACATATGTATATTTTTTTGTATAGAGGTGTGAAGCTTCATGTTGTATTTAGTATATATATATATATATATATATATATATATATATATATATATATATATATATATATATATATATATATATATATATATATATATATATATATATATATATATATATATATATATATATGCATTCATATTGTGCACTGTATATTCATACATATTATTTTAATTAGGGCAATATGAGTCTAAATTTTAATAGCTGTATCATATAATTTATTTGTTTTATGGGCAGCAATGATTTTAGTGACAGTTTTTTAAAACATTTGGTTAAACTTGTATTTATATAGTCTATGCATAATAGGTTGCATTGCTTTAATTTAAGGAGTTGGACTTGAATGTGGATAGGCTTATATTTACATTTATATATAAGTAGCTTTTAATAGTGATATATATATATATATATATATATATATATATATATATATATATATGTATATATATATATGTATATATATATATATATATATATATATATATATATATATATATATATATATGGGTTCACTTTATAACATCGAAATACTGAAATGTCGAATTTTAGTATCTCGAAGCTATAAAGTCGAATGTTCATAATCGCGAATTTGACGTATGTCGAAAATATGTTGAATTCGTGGTTATGAAGTTGCGCTATGTAATGTCTGGGTTTGTGTTTTGTTGGTGCGCGGTGCCGTGTTTGGATGTAGGTGTTATGTCAGGTAAGTGAGTGTTTTGTAAGGGTTTTGAGTGGGAGTTAGAGTGTGTGTGAGGGATTGGAGAATGTGCGTGTGTGAGTGAGCTTTTGTGTTGTGTTTGTGCGATCTCGGAGTTAGTATATATAAGTAGGGGGTGTGGGGCACAGCCCCTATAGAGTGCAGGGGACTTGCCCCTTATGTGTGTCTGAGTTGTGTATGTGTGTTGTTTTTGTTTATGTTGTGATGTGGGTGTTGTGTTGTATGTTTAGTGTAGTGTGTGCGGTGTTTCCGGTTATGTGGTTTCGTGGTTTTTGTTTGTCGGTGTTTTGTGGATTCGGTTTTATAGTCTGGAGATACTGAAATTCGATATTTCAGCATTTCGAGGTTATAAAGTGAATCCATATATATATATATATATATATATATATATATATATATTATATATATATACATTTTTTTTATATATATGTTTTGGATATATTTTTTATTTGTATATGTTCTGTATTGTTTCAGGTTTATTGGGTTGAATTAAGAATAGTTAGGGCTGTTCATACATTGGTAGAATTGTTTATTAAGTTATGGCTCTTTTAGAGGATACTGTGATGTCATGTTTTTGGCGGGTAGTTTAAAAATGGATACTTTGTAATTAAATTGTATGTGAAGAAGTTCATGGTTATTGTGGATGGACAAAAGCGCTAATAATTTTAGAAGAGTTGTCTGCTGTGGTATTTCATATAATTTGTTATTTAGCAGTTGCAGTGTTGTGTTCCACGTTTGAGTTTGGTTTGTCTTCCATCCTCAGTAGTACGTTTGTTCGTGTTTACAGTATGTTGTGTTATGTACTGGTGTCAGATATATTGATGAACTGACACATTTTAATTCTGCAGTTCTGGCCATTTGAAGTATGACAGAGTTTGGGGAATGACAAAGTGTAAATACAAGAAGCGTATATTCTAATTTGGGTAAGAGGATAGTTTGGTTATTTTTGTTTATTTGAAGACAAGAACCTGGTTAGCTTATATAAAATTAAATGTTTTGCAAATGAAAAAATGAAGAAACAGTGATATCAGAGGGAGTCGTAGGGGAATAACTATTGTGGAGATCGTACTACGGTGCGTGTAAGGGAATTATTTCCTTTTCCCCACTGTAGTGTGATCTTGGAGTAAAAATATTAAAGTAGGGGGGTGTGGAGGGGGGGCACAGGGGGATGTAGCCCCCCTGCATAAACACTGTTTTGTTTTTTTTGTTTTTTTTTTTTGACGCACGTTAATGAAAGTGCTTTTTCTGTAAAAGCGTTTTCATTAAAGTATGTTCGGTGATGTTGGATTCGGACTGTTGAGCTTTCGTTCAATAGTCCCAGATACACACACACACACACACATATATATATATATATATATATATATATATATATATATATATATGTATGCGTGTGTGTGTGTGTGTATTCAGAATTAACTTCTTACTAGCATATGACGTGGTCTGTAGGCTCATTTTATTTATAGGAAAAAAAATGAGAATGTTTAGTTCCCCAAAACTAACCAAGGCAGACTGATAGGGATGGCAGTTGCTGTGAGCTAAGTTTCCAAGAACTGGTTCATAAGTATGTACTGGTCTAGCTGACCTTGCTGGCCATTTTAAGCCTAGCCAGGTTCCCTTTTTGTGCTCGAAATAATCTAACCCATTTGGTTATAGACTGGCCTTACCCATAACATGGTTGATAATTTAATATTTCCCCTAATGAGAATAACTGGCATCATACAATAGATAATTAGAGGGGCCCCATGCATGGAATAAGCTTTTAGGAATTGACTCTGTTCATTAGTAGTATAAGTGGCAGTCCTAGGATGAACTTTGTTTTATGTTGTCGAGTGTCTGTTCCACAACAGTGATATCCTTTGTGAGATATAAAAACCAATGTAAACCGCAAACTAGTAAAATGCGACCAGGAGGTTCCACGGTCAGGGTAAAACACAGCAATAGAACTTTACCTCTTTATGCCAAGCTTATACAGTTGTTACTATCACCAAAATTCCACGCTGAAGAAATATCTCCAAAATCCGCAGCAATAATGGATATTTTATTCTTATAAATACAGATAACAAATGAACCAGTACAGCCAACTCAACACGTTGCAGCAAACACAAGCAGTGATTTACCCGGGTTTCGTCCGCCAAGACGAACTTCATCAGAATAGCTACACTAGTTACCACTTTCCTTATATATACACATATAAATCTAATCAATTGCTTGATAAATTGATAATTAAGTATTAAGTATGTCATTTAAGCAATTTATCCATGAACAAAGTTTAAATTTAAATATATGCAATGAATTAATATCTTTTATGTTTTTTGTATATCTATTTTCATTACCAATATTTAATATATTCATGAAATGTCATATGGAAAGTCACATAAAAAATCACATAAACTGAAAACACATATAAAAACAACTACATATAAACTAATTACTATAACAGTATGAAATGAAAATATGAAAAGTAAAAAGTATGATCACTAAAAGTATATATTAAAAAATATATTGAATAAAAATTGATACATAACATTCCCTGTGTTGAAAATATATGTATGTAAGTGTGTTTGAAAGATTATATGAAAAATTAATTGAAAAATTAATAAATTAATGATGCAATGTGTAAATCAAATATGCACTCATGCACATTGATTGCATATATATTACATTTCCCTACTTGCAAGGGTTGTTTAGGATTTTTGATGTAAAAATATATTTAAAATTTTAGAATGTTGAATTTAATTCTATAATATAAATTTTGAATTTTTTAATTTTTAAATGTTTGAATGTATGAACTAATGATGTATAAAGGCTATATCAATATCTTCCTTGAATTTGGTTCTTCATAAGGATAGGTTTTATTGTACAATATTCATTAAGCCCTGGCCAATTATGGGCATTTAGAAAAATCTGCCATCTGAGCTCTTGTATATCCAAGTCATATTTGGTGTATCTTCCCTGGGGATCATATGATACCTGATCAATGATACAAAATTTAAATCCATGGTCTGGATATAATTGAATATGTCTCACTAGGGCATTCGTAGTTTTCATATGCTTTATGTCCAAAAGATGTTCTTTTATTCTGTTCCTAAATTTCCTACTCGTTTTGCCTATATAAAAGGCTTTACAATGTTGACAGAGTGCTACATATATTACATTCGAGGTATGACAATTGTAATGCCCTTTAATTTTAATGTTATATAGGTTTATCTTGATTTTATCCTGTGTATCATGGATATATTTGCATGTTGTACATCTTCCACACCTATGATTGCCTATAGGTCTATGGGTTTTATGTTTTTGTACTTCCATACTATTTTCAAAATATTCCTTAAAGGATGTATCTTTTTTGTATACAAACTTGATTGGTCCTTGAAAAATATGTGCAATTGTTTGATCATTAATAAATAGACTCCAATTTATTGTAATAATTTTCCTTACTGTATGTGCGGAGTCATCAAAGATGGAAATATATAGGGGTATCTGATTCTTAGTTTCATTTTGTGCTTTGCTAATATCTTTATCAAAGCCATAAATAATTATGGCTTGATATATTCCTGTCTGTCTTTTAGTTTTAATTTCTTGTTTAATTGTTTCACATAAGGTTTTTGGGTAACCCCTATTTAAAAACATATTTTCCATAAACTCCAACTCTTCATTAAATTCCCCTTCTTCACTTATCATCCTGGCCGCCCTGACCATCTGGCCCTTGATAACTCCTTTCTTCTGGTGGTCTGGGTGCCAGCTGTCATAGTGAAGGTAGGAATTCGAAAATGTCGATTTTCTGTGAATGTTTGATTTTATCCGTCCCTTATTTTTGTCAAATGTAAGTTGCACATCCAAATATGAAATATTTTCATAACCAATGTAATGTGTAAATTTCAAAAATCGAACATTATGGTTTATGTATTCAAGGAATAATTGTAATGCTGTTTCATCCTTATCCCATACTATAAAGATGTCGTCCAAATATCTGGAGTATATTTTAATATGTTGTTGAAATGGACTATTAAATATATAATTATACTCCCAGTATGTCATTATTAAGTTTATGCATGGGGCACATGCTGCCCCCATGGCAACTCCATCAATTTGTTTGTAATAATTCCCTTCATAATACAAAAAATTGTTGTGTAGTACAATTTCCATAAGGCTAATCAAGGTATTAATTTTTGTCTGGTCAAATGTTTTAGACTCAAAAAGCTGTTCTTCTAGCCAGATCAAACCTATATCATGTGGTATTGATGTAAAAAGATTACATACATCTATTGTTACCATAATATCTTCATCCTTCATTTTAAATTGATTCATCATATTTAGAAAATCCCATGAATCCCTTGTTATGTGTGGAAATTTGGACATACTCTGTTTAAAATGATAGTCTAAGTATTGACTTATGAAACATGTTTTATTTCTCTTCCCATCCACTATAGGTCTAAATTGTAGGTTATTGAGACCTTTGTGGATTTTTGGTATGCCAAATATTCCACTAATGACCGGGTGATCATTGCTTAGATATTTATGTTCGTCCTCCGTTATTTCACCCTGCATTAACATGTCTTCCAATAGATTATCAATTCTTTTGTGTGCAATATTAATCTCATTTAAGCTGATTTCAGAATAAGATTTACCCAATAACATTGTAGTCATATAAGAGACATAATCCCCTGTATCAGTTATAACAACACCACTACCTTTGTCAGGCCTCATTATTCTAATGTCTTTTATGTTAAGTATATCCTTGAATATTTCTTCATCACTTTCAGTCATGTTACTGTGTATAGAAGTTCTATAATATTTAAAGAATTCCCTAATGTCCATTTCGGCCCGTTTTTCAAATGTAATTATTTTATCATTCATAGGCGGATGAAATGTACTAGGTTTACTCAACTTACTTCCTGAACTGTTGTTCCTGTTGTCTTGTACACTACCATCAAAAAACATTTTCAAATTTAATTTTCTACTAAATAGTTTTAAGTTAATAATTGAACTCACTAATCTCCCCTTGCGACAGGGTACAAAGTTAAATCCTCGTGAAAATAAGTTGGCATGCTTGCTATTGAATTTATGTTTGGAATAATTAAATATTTTATAATCTCCATGTGTGTTAGTAATTATGTTGGGTTTACTTAAAGGATCTCTATCAATTGGTTCAAGATTGTTAATAGATATACATTTATTAACATTATCCAAATAATTGTCAAGATTTAAATCTATATTAAAATTGATAGGAATATTAATTTTATCATTGCCCAACATTTCATCATTTAAGGTGTTGATGTGGTTACTATTCCCACCATCATTTGCCGTATTTTCTACTACATTTTCCAGTTGAATTTTCATTACATCAAGAGAAGAGTATATTATGTCAGGATAGTCATGTACAGTCAAATCTAATAAAGTTTGATCATCCTGTCGATTTAGATTTAATTCTAGTTGTATATCACACTGAAGATTGTTTACAAGTAGTGGTTCTTCAGTTGTTTTCTTATGTGCTTGTTCATCCACATTTGCAAACCAATTCTGCTCATTGACATTTATGCTGGTGTGCATATATACATATTTACCATCATCACTTACACCATCTATTTCTAAACTTTGATTGCAAACATACCCCTTCTGTATATATGTACTAGGTACCGTATCACGTACCATAAGTACCGGGTTATCATTATAGTTAACTCTATTATCACATTGTTTTACATTACTCGGGTATAACTGATGCTCCCCTATTATGTCATTGGTATGTGATTCTAATTGTTCATTGGGGTGTAATACATCAAAAACATTAATATGTCCCAAACCTTGTCCACAAAGTTCATCGTTGTGCTGAGACAAACCTTGTATGTGATGTTGCTGTTGCAAATCCAAGGTTTGTGCATCGGTTGAATTGTCCATGTCCTTAGAAGTGCACATATAGAGAATGTTTCCTTGTATGGGTGGATTCCTCATTTGCGACTCTTCCACCCGGCTTTCGCGTTGTTTGTCAATAAAAAAACTCTTTTTGGTCTTGCCCCCGAATTTCTGTATTCGTCGTCAACTTGCTTGTTTCCACGATTAAGGAGCCTTTCCGAACGCCTTACTCCTTCTTCTGTGTTGTTTTGTTCATGAGGGCCATGTTGTTGCGAATCCTCGTCGTCGGAAGTGATGTCATGTACTTCCTGTCTCTGTCGTGTACGTTCTACGTATTTCTCGTTACCATGGTCACGATGCTTATTTTTGGATTTGGGATAGATTTCACCTATCTCATATCTTTTTATGTCTCTTGTAATTTTGTTACACTTTTTGTTGTATAAAATGTCACAACTAGAATCAATATCTTTGATAATGGTAGTATATTTCGTATAATGATTGTCAAACGTGGGATCTTGACTGATGTTTTGATTGAGTATGTCAAGATCTTTAAGCATATTATCTATTCTTATGTTATTATATTTAATCATGATGGCCATCATTTGCATTCCAGTATTGTTAAATAGTTCATGTAACTCTTCAAGCATGCTTTCATTATTTTCACTTCCGTTTGGATATTTCCAAAGCCTAAGTCCTTTGGGAACCATGTGCAAATCAATATTTTTCTGCAAGTAACTGTTTTCTAGTTGTAACCGCTTGAATTTGAAAAGTTTAATTTCAAATGTTCTAAGCATATCACACATCGCATCATTTTGTTTCTTTTGAAGTGGTAAAGGTACACTATGCGCTGTATTAAATGAAAAGTAATTTTCACACCAAGTTTTAAAATTTGGATAGTTCGTATTACTGATGTTTTCTCCGTTGGGATGTTTACCTTGCTGTACCGTGATGGGAGAATACGGCGTAGCCTGTGTTAATGGCAGTCCAAGAGAATCATCGACATTAACGGTATTGTCATGGCTGTTTTTACTCAGTAATTGTTGAATTAGAGCCGAATGCTCCCTCAGTTGTGCATTAATTTGCTGAAGTATTACTCCGGTGTCCACCGGAACCACCTCGTCTTCCATGTAAACACAAAAACCAATGTAAACCGCAAACTAGTAAAATGCGACCAGGAGGTTCCACGGTCAGGGTAAAACACAGCAATAGCACTTTACCTCTTTATGCCAAGCTTATACAGTTGTTACTATCACCAAAATTCCACGCTGAAGAAATATCTCCAAAATCCGCAGCAATAATGGATATTTTATTCTTATAAATACAGATAACAAACGAACCAGTACAGCCAACTCAACACGTTGCAGCAAACACAAGCAGTGATTTACCCGGGTTTCGTCCGCCAAGACGAACTTCATCAGAATAGCTACACTAGTTACCACTTTCCTTATATATACACATATAAATCTAATCAATTGCTTGATAAATTGATAATTAAGTATTAAGTATGTCATTTAAGCAATTTATCCATGAACAAAGTTTAAATTTAAATATATGCAATGAATTAATATCTTTTATGTTTTTTGTATATCTATTTTCATTACCAATATTTAATATATTCATGAAATGTCATATGGAAAGTCACATAAAAAAATCACATAAACTGAAAACACATATAAAAACAACTACATATAAACTAATTACTATAACAGTATAAAATGAAAATATGAAAAAGTAAAAAAGTATGATCACTAAAAGTATATATTAAAAAATATATTGAATAAAAATTGATACATAACATTCCCTGTGTTGAAAATATATGTATGTAAGTGTGTTTGAAAGATTATATGAAAAATTAATTGAAAAATTAATAAATTAATGATGCAATGTGTAAATCAAATATGCACTCATGCACATTGATTGCATATATATTACATTTCCCTACTTGCAAGGGTTGTTTAGGATTTTTGATGTAAAAATATATTTAAAATTTTAGAATGTTGAATTTAATTCTATAATATAAATTTTGAATTTTTTAATTTTTTAATTTTATGACGTGGTCTGTAGGCTCATTTTATTTATAGGGGAAAAAATGAGAATGTTTAGTTCCCCAAAACTAACCAAGGCAGACTGATAGGGATTGCAGTTGCTGTGAGCTAAGTTTCCAAGAACTGGTTCATAAGTATGTACTGGTCTAGCTGACCTTGCTGGCCATTTTAAGCCTAGCCAGGTTCCCTTTTTGTGCTCGAAATAATCTAACCCATTTGGTTATAGACTGGCCTTACCCATAACATGGTTGATAATTTAATATTTCCCCTAATGAGAATAACTGGCATCATACAATAGATAATTAGAGGGGCCCCATGCATGGAATAAAGCTTTTAGGAATTGACTCTGTTCATTAGTAGTATAAGTGGCAGTCCTAGGATGAACTTTGTTTTATGTTGTCGAGTGTCTGTTCCACAACAGTGATATCCTTTGTGAGATATACCTGTCCCTCTAAATCATTCTGCTGATGTTGTGAAAGAGGTTTAGATCCCAAGAGCAAGTATTCCTGATACAATTTGACTTACTGATGTGCAATAAATCCATCAGTAATGGGTTAGCAGATGTCTTGTACGGCATACGCACATCACCTCTTAGCTTTCTGTAGGATACTGAGTATAGTGACAGGGCTTTGAGTCTGTCCCTGTAGGACATGTTGTTTAAGCTTTGGATCAGTAAGGTATCTCTGTGGGCATTCCAGATGCTGTATGTGTTTGGACAGATGCATGGCAAAGAGGACATTATATTCAATGATTGGCCTAATGAGTGCTGAGTAAAGGGGGACAGTAACATCCCTAGATCTAGACACAATTCCTTTGTTTATAAGTCATGCAATATAGAAGGACTTTCTTACAACAAGGGATACCTGCTGGTCAAACTTAGGTCACTGTCCATATTCGTAGTAAGGCTCCTGCTTTCCTCTATTACACACATTTAACTTCTGTTGCCTCTATTTCTTTTTATCTGCTGTCACTATATATATATTGCAATCAACTGTGCAAAGCCATTTTTTTTCTCCCACCTGGATCCTGCATTGTACAAATCTCCACCATACTGCTGAAATAGTGCTGAAATGCGGCTATCACTGTTAGTGTATTATCCCAAAGCAAATTATGTGCTACCCTAAGAAATTTGCTGTGTTAAGCACCATTACTTAATTTGCTGAGTGGCGCGCACACTTACAAGGACTGTAATTCCAGGTAACCCCCATTACAACATAACTTATTGCAGAAAACAAAGTAGACAGGCTTTGAGGGTATTTTTTTTGATAATCCTTCTACAAGCTCTCAAACATTAGCAGTGGAAAGGTTATTTTATTTATTATTTATTTATTTATTTATTTATTTATATTTGTTGACCGGGAGTGTCCGACTGGATGTCGGTCCATTTTCAGCGGAGGCCTGGGGAGAAAAGCTCCACAGTTAAAACAAACAGATAGTAGTTACATTGGATTACATAGCAATCAACAATTTACATACCAATTACTTGCAACATATTTACAGATGAAGAACATAGTACATCAGTAGACAACCAGAATCTATCTGTGAAGTACATAACAGACATTAACAAATGTTACAAGAAGAAGTTCCTGCTGTATAATAAGTACTGGCTTATGAGCATCTGAGCTTGCTATAATCAAGGTAGTTAGTGGAGTGGAAAGAAAGGTAGTGGTTGGATGGGGTGGGTGATATTAGAGTGGGAGTTGCAAGGGCATAGCCAGCATGTTTTTAGGTGTGCTTTTAGTAAAGTTTTGAAGTGGGTGCATGATGGTATGGAGGTAATTGTGGGTGGGAGGGAGTTCCATAATTTGGCTATGGTGCAAGAGAATAGTGCTTCACCAGCAGAGTTATTGGCTTTAGTGATCTGCAAGTGATTTGAGATGTTATTTAAGGAAAGCCAAGTAAGGGTCCTGATTATTCAAAATTTATTTTCTGATCTGAGCTCTGCTGGCTGCCTAATAGTTTTTGCAGTTTCTGGGTCTGTCACCAGGTCTGGCCTAATCCATTCACCCTCACTATGCTTGGGCTCTGTCTGCTCCGATACCCTACCCCCAATTTCCACCCATCCCCACCACACCTAAACTTATTTTTATTTATTTTATTTGATTTTATTTTACATTTGTTTGCCGAGAAAGTCCAACTGGAACAAGGTCCATTTACAGCAGAGGCCCGGGAAGAAACGCTCCATAACATAATTTTTACAAATACAACAAATGACAAAAAAATTTCTGTACAGAGGCATATATACAATCAGAGCTCCATTTCTTTATATGACAACACAATCCACAAATGACAGAACATTTCTATACAGTGACATATATACATTCTAGGAGATTTTTCGTACCTTAGTTTGATATGAGCAAGCTTGGTATATAGATAACAAAACTTTGAATTCCCTATTGGTAGTACAAAGCATACAAATGAAGGAATGGAATCTGAAAAATAATGCTATTCGGGAGATATGTCATAGCGTGATAAATAGTTTGTAGGATAGTAGTTCCTGATAGGGAGCACAGAAATAGCTGAGGTAAGCAGAGGAGATGAGGTGTGGCAAGTTAGGAGGGGAGCAGAAAAGATTTTATGTGATACAGGGACAGAACCATGATTGCAAGAGGTGTGACTTTAGTGATTTCTTGAAAAGTGAGATGGATGGGGCAGAGGAGATTCTTTGGGGGAGGTTATTCCATTCCCTAGTAATAGTGTGGGAGAACAGACTTTTCCCTGCAGTGTTATTGGCTTTGGTTATGCAGAGCAGGGTTTTGTTGGATGAGCATAGAGGGCAATTTGCAGAATATTGGTTTAGAAGTTGGTTTAGGGCTGGGGTTTTCTGAGGGTTCCTTATTATGCTGAAGGTGAGGACTAATTGGTGATAGCTAATTAGCTGAGGGAGTACTAACCACTGTAGTTGCTTCAGGGCAAGACAGTGATGACTTCTAAAAGTGGAGTTGTTAGTGAATGTTGCAATTGTTTTGTAACATGACTCTAGTTTGTTTAGCTCTGTTTTCCTGATATGAATTAGGATTGGTGATGCATACATTAGGGTAGACAAGAGGTGGGTTTCGGCTAAGGAGATTCTAGCTTGGTCCGATAGGAACTGTTTGCATTTGTATAGGGTTCCTAGTTTCTTATGCACCTTTGTGATGGTTTGTGAGATATGGACATTAAAGTTTATATTGTTATCTATTTCAACCCCAAGCAGCTTAGTGTGAGGGGAGGGGGAGATTGTGGTCCAGTTTTTGGAGGGGATAGTGAAGGTAGGAGGTGTGGATTTCGATTTATTTGGAGTAAAAAGGAGTAATTTGGTCTTGCTGGGGTTTAGAATGAGTAGGATATCGGTAATCCATTGTTCAACGGAGCAGAAGGATTCTTGAGTGAGCTTTTGAAGAGTGGTTATGGATGGGGCTGAGCAAATTAGGGTTGTACTGTATAGGTGATGCATGCAGGGTGGAAGTATGTAGTTTATTAGTGAAAATGCTGAAGAGTAGAGGACCCAGTATTGATCCTTGTGGGATGCCTATAGTAGCTGGTAATAGAGGAGATAGTGTACTTTGCCATTTAACTGATTATTTTCTGTCAGAGAGGTAGCTTCTAAACCATGAAGTAGAAGAGGGGGCGAAGGATGAGGTTGACAGAGTGTCTAAGAGTAGGTTGTGGGAGACCATATCAAATGCTTTTGATAGATCTAGGAATATGGCTGAGAAAAATTTGTTGTTTCTTAGATGGTTAGTCTGATTGGTAAAGGAGAATAGAGCAGTGGCTGTGCTATGGTTTGGGCGGAAACCATGCTGTGTGGGGGAGAGGAGGCTTTGTGAGGATAAGAAGTGCATTACCTGGGTGTGAATACATTTCTCCAGAAGCTTGGAAAGGGGGGACAAGATAACAATTGGCTGGTAGTTTGATAGTTCATAGGAGTTTCTGCCTTTGTAAAGGGGAATTATATGTGACACTCTCCATAGACGGGGCACGTAGGTTTCTTGTATAGAGCGGTTTATAAGAATTTAGACAGGGTAGGCTAGTGATTCTGCAGCTAATTTTAGAAAATGTGTGGGTAAACCATCTGCTGTGAGTGTGGTGGGTTTTTGTTTAGAGAGTAGCTTTTTAACTGAAGAGGTTGGTACAGGTGAGAGTGTGAAGGTGGGTATGTTAGTTTGTTCTACATTTGGGGTGGTTTTAGTGTTCTTGTTGGATAGTTCGATAGATAGTGTGAGGATATATTCTGTGAAGTGATGGTTGAATTCTGAAGCTATGCTATCATTATCAGAATTGTTGGGAGATGGGGTGGTGGTTTTGCCCAGATTTAGAAGGGTATTGATGGCCTGCCAAAACGTTTGGGGGGGTTCTAGAGTGCTTGTTTTGGATGTCTAAGAAGTAGTTCTTTTTATACTTTTGTTTGGGTTTTGGCCTTAATTCATAGTTCTTGATATTTCTGTCTGTCTTGGACAGTGTTATTCTTTTTCCAGGTTTTCCAGGCATCGTCTCTGGCTTTTATTAAGGCTTTTGTTGTCCTATTTAGCCATGGGGCATATTTAACTTTACTCCGGAGTTTCCTGATGGGAGCTAGTATGTTTAGTACATTCATAAAAGTAGTATTAAAAAAATCAACTGCCTGGTATGAAGGTAGATTTTTAGTGGATTCCAGTCCTGTTGCTGGAGCATACTGTTAAGAATTTGTGGATTGACTTTGTGTTCATCCCTAGTCTCCTAAAAGAGCATGGGTTTGGGTATTTGTGACTGTTTATGAAGGAGGAATGTGGGGCAGTGGTCACTCAGTGTATCAGGTAAGCAGACCACGTGATAATTTTCTTTGGGAATATTAACTAGTGTCCAATCTAGAATGGTGGTTCTGTTTGGATTTTTTGTCTACTCTGGTGGGTTCTTGGATTAGTTGTGAGAATCCAAATAAGTTAATATGCTTTGCGGGGTTATTGTAGTTGCAGGCTAGCCAGTCTAAGTTTAGTCTAGCAGGATGGTTTCTTGGGGTCTGTTGATTGCAGCCCATTGTAGTATCCCTTCTGTTATAGGTGAGGTATGTCCTGGAGGAATATAACTACAGAGGATGTTGATAGCAGGATGGTTTCTTGGGGTAGGTTGATTGCGGCCCATTGTAGTATCCCTTCTATTATAGGTGGGTTATTTCCTGGAGGAATATAACTACAGAGGATGTTGATAGCAGGATGGTTTCTTGGGGTTGGTTGATTGTGGTCCATTGTAGTATCCCTTCTATTATAGGTGAGTTATTTCCTGGAGGAATATAACTACAGAGGATGTTGATAGCAGGATGGTTTCTTGGGGTAGGTTGATTGTGGCCCATTGTAGTATCTCTTCTATTATAGGTGAGTTATTTCCTGGAGGAATATAACTGCAGAGGATGTTGATAGCAGGATGGTTTCTTGGGGTAGGTTGATTGTGGACCATTGTAGTATCTCTTCTATTATAGGTGAGTTATTTCCTGGAGGAATATAACTACAGAGGATGTTGATAGCAGGATGGTTTCTTGGGGTAGGATGATTGTGGCCCATTGTAGTATCTCTTCTGTTATAGGGGAGTTATTTCCTGGAGGAATATAACTGCAGAGGATGTTGATAGCAGGATGGTTTCTTGGGGTAGGTTGATTGTGGCCCATTGTAGTATCCCTTCTATTATAGGTGAGGTATTTCCTGGAGGAATATAACTACAGAGGATGTTGATAGTAGGATGGTTTCTTGGGGTAGGTTGATTGTGGCCCATTGTAGTATCCCTTCTATTATAGGTGAGGTATTTCCTGGAGGAATATAACTACAGAGGATGTTGATAGCAGGATGGTTTCTTGGGGTAGGTTGATTGCGGCCCATTGTAGTATCCCTTCTATTATAGGTGAGTTATTTCCTGGAGGAATATAACTACAGAGGATGTTGATAGCAGGATGGTTTCTTGGGGTAGGATGATTGTGGCCCATTGTAGTATCCCTTCTATTATAGGTGAGTTATTTCCTGGATGAATATAACTGCAGAGGATGTTGATAGCAGGATGGTTTCTTGGCTTAGGTTGATTGCGGACCATTGTAGTATCCCTTCTATTATAGGTGAGTTATTTCCTGGAGGAATATAACTACAGAGGATGTTGATAGCAGGATGGTTTCTTGGGGTAGGATGATTGCGGCCCATTGTAGTATCCCTTCTGTTATAGGTGAGGTATTTCCTGGAGGATTATAACTACAGAGGATGTTGATAGCAGGATGGTTTCTTGGGGTAGGTTGATTGCGGCCCGTTGTAGTATCCCTTCTATTATAGGTGAGTTATTTCCTGGAGGAATATAACTACAGAGGATGTTCATAGCAGGATGGTTTCTTGGGGTAGGTTGATTGTGGCCCGTTGTAGTATCCCTTCTATTATAGGTGAGTTATTTCCTGGAGGAATATAACTACAGAGGATGTTCATAGCAGGATGGTTTCTTGGGGTAGGTTGATTGTGGCCCATTGTAGTATCACTTCTATTATAGGTGAGTTGTTTCCTGGAGGAATATAACTATAGAGGATGTTGATAGCAGGATGGTTTTTTGGGGTAGGTTGATTGCGGCCTATTGTAGTATCACTTCTGTTATAGGCGAGTTATTTCCTGGAGGAATATAACTACAGAGGATATTGATAGCTGGATGCTTTTTTTGGGGTAGGTTGATTACGGCCTATTGTAGTATCTCTTCTGTTATAGCTGAGGTATTTCCTGGAGGAATATAACTACAGAGGATGTTGATAGCAGGATGGTTTCTTGGGGTAGGTTGATTGCGGCCCATTGTAGTATTCCTTCTATTATAGGTGGGTTATTTCCTGGATGAATATAACTACAGTGGATGTTGATAGCAGGATGGTTTCTTGGGGTAGGTTGATTGTGGCCCATTGTAGTATCTCTCCTATTATAGGGGAGTTATTTCCTTGAGGAATATAACTGCAGAGGATTTTGATAGCAGGATGGTTTCTTGGGGTAGGTTGATTGTGGCCCATTGTAGTATCTCTCCTATTATAGGGGAGTTATTTCCTGGAGGAATATAACTACAGAGGATGTTGATAGGAGGATGGTTTCTTGGGGTAGGTTGATTGTGGCCCATTGTAGTATCTCTTCTATTATAGGTGGGTTATTTCCTGGAGGAATATAACTACGGAGGATGTTCATAGCAGGATGTTTTCTTGGGGTAGGTTGATTGTGGCTCATTGTAGTATCCCTTCTATTATAGGTGAGTTATTTCCTGGAGGAATATAACTACCGAGGATGTTCATAGCAGGATGGTTTCTTGGGGTAGGTTGATTGTGGCCCATTGTAGTATCACTTCTATTATAGGTGAGTTATTTCCTGGAGGAATATAACTACAGAGGATGTTGATATCAGGATGGTTTCTTGGGGTAGGTTGATTGTGGCCTATTGTAGTATCCCTTCTATTATATGCGAGTTATTTCCTGGAGGAATGTAACTACAGAGGATGTTGATATCAGGATGGTTTCTTGGGGTAGGTTGATTGTGGCCCATTGTAGTATCCCTTCTGTTATAGGTGAGTTATTTCCTGGAGGAATATAACTACAGAGGATGTTGATAGCAGGATGGTTTCTTGGGGTAGGTTGATTTTGGCCCATGGTAGTATCCCTTCTATTACAGGTGAGTTATTTCCTGGAGGAATATAACTACGGAGGAGGTTGATTCTTGTTTTGTTTTTAAGGGACATAACGGGGCCTAATGTCTCTGCATTCTAAGGGACATAACGGGGCCTAATGTCTCTGCATTCGGGAATTTGGGAAGTGGGGTTTACTGGTTGGAGGTTGAGTGTATTTTCAAATACAATTGCAACTCCCCCTCCCTTTTTGATACCTCTATCTTGCCTTAGGATGTTATAGCCTGGGGGAGGAATTTCTTCGTTTTGTGTGGCAGGTTTTAGCCAGGTCTCTGTAACGGTTAGTATGTCTGGGGAGTAGTGGGATATGAATGCGTGAAAGTCATGTAGTTTGTTGAATATGCTACGTATGTTTATATTGATAATAAGTAGGTCTGACTTGTGTTTCTGGGATAGGACTGGGTTGCTGGTACCTGGGTTGGGGTGTATGTCCCCTAGGATTAGTAGCCATTTTCTGAGGAATAGTGTGGGTTTTATGGCATAAGCTATATCTATGTGTTTTTTGGGTACTGTTAGCCTTTTGTGAGATAGTGTGGTTGCTTTTTTGTGTATGTAGAGTAATGAGTTGTTGTTAAATAGTGTGGAGCATATTACTGTATTTGTGTGAGGTTGTGTGTGTGTGTGTGTGTGTGTGTGTGTGTGTGTGTGTGTGTGTGTGTGTGTGTGTGTGTGTGTGTGTGTGTGTGTGTGTATGTGTTTGTGGGTGTGTGTTTGTGGGTGTGTGTTATGTGGTAAGTTGTGTTTGTTGGTATGTTAGAGTGTATGGATGTGGTGTAAGCTAGAGTGGTGAGTGTTAGTAGTAGTAATCCTAGTGTGCCTTGCATGGTGTGGGTGGGGTGTACAGAGGAGATTGTTGTGAGGTGGAGGGTGTGTAGTGGATGTGGGAGTGGGTCTGATGACTGAGGGATGGTAATAGGCTGTTGTGGAGGGGGTGGGGATATATGGGCTATAAGTGTAGGAGTAATGGGGTGGGTAGAATTTGGGGGCAGGGAGGGGAGCGGAGTGAGCCCGAAGGGTGAACAGAGCAGGCTAGAGCAAGAGAACCTAAAGCTGCAGAAACCTATCAGTAACAGCAAGAGACTGGCTGAGCATGAAGGTAGCTTAGCCTAAAGGTAAGGTAAGGTAAGATTCAATAATAATCTGTGGTTAGCTTCCCTAGGAGGGAGTGGGAAGTTGGAACTATAGAATGGTAAGTATGCTTTAAATAAAAATTCCACCCAGCTATGGTAAGAAGGGTGGATTAGTAGAGTATGTTCCTACCGAGTGGCCACCTTCATTAAAAATCTCCAAGTTAGAAGCCGAATGGAGCTCAATGCAGCTGTTCTCACCTCACAAAGATGGTCACAACGTACGAGACAATTGTTAAAAACAAATTCAATGACATTCACCTAATAATTAATTCTACTGGAAGGCTTGTGTTTACAAGTTGAGAATTCCCAGGGCTGATTTGAGCTTTAGCTGAAATTGCTTCAGAACCAAAGGCAGTGGGGGGTTCTGGGGAGCAATCCCGAGGCTTATGGATGGCCCAAGCAAACTAATAATTAATTCTGCTGGAAGGCTTGTGCTTACAAGATGAGAATTCCCAGGGCTGATTTGAGCTTGAGCTGAACTTGCTTCAGAGCCAAAGGCGGTGGTGGTGGTGGTGGTGGGAGGGGGGTGCAATCCCGAGGCTTATGGATGGCCCAAGCAAACTAATAATTAATTCTACTGGAAGGCTTGTGTTTACAAGATGAGAATTCCTAGGGCTGATTTGAGCTTTAGCTGAAATTGCTTCAGAACCAAAGGCAGTGGGGGGGGGGGTGCAATCCCGAGGCTTGTGGATGGCCCGAGCAAACTAATAATTAATTCTACTGGAAGGCTTGTGTTTACAAGATGAGAATTCCCAGGGCTGATTTGAGCTTTAGCTGAACTTGCTTCAGAACCAAAGGCAGTGGGGGGGGTGGGTGCAATCCCGAGGCTTGTGGATGGCCCGAGCAAACTAATAATTAATTCTACTGGAAAGCTTGCGTTTACAAGTTGAGAATTCCCAGGGCTGATTTGAGCTTTAGCTGAAATTGCTTCAGAACCAAAGGCAGTGGGGGGTTCTGGGGTGCAATCCCAAGGCTTATGGATGGCCCAAGCAAACTAATAATTAATTCTGCTGGAAGGCTTGTGTTTACAAGATGAGAATTCCCAGGGCTGATTTGAGCTTGAGCTGAACTTGCTTCAGAGCCAAAGGCGGTGGTGGTGGTGGTGGTGGTGGGTGGGGGGTGCAATCCCGAGGCTTGTGGATGACCCGAGCAAACTAATAATTCTACTGGAAGGCTTGTGTTTACAAGATGAGAATTCCTAGGGCTGATTTGAGCTTTAGCTGAAATTGTTTCAGAACCAAAGGCAGTGGGGGGTGCAATCCCGAGGCTTGTGGATGGCCCGAGCAAACTAATAATTAATTCTACTGGAAGGCTTATGTTTACAAGACGAGAATTCCCAGGGCTGATTTGAGCTTTAGCTGAAATTGCTTCAGAACCAAAGGCAGTGTGGGGGGGGGGGGGGTGCAATCCCGAGGCTTGTGGATGGCCCGAGCAAACTGATAATTAATTCTACTGGATAGCTTGTGTTTACAGGTTGAGAATTCCCAGAGCTGATTTGAGCTTTAGCTGAAATTGCTTCAGAACCAAGGGCTGTGGTGGCTGTGGTGGGGGGCACAATCCCGAGGCTTGTGGATGGCCCGAGCAAACTAATAATTAATTCTGAACAAACTCCAAAAACATAGACAGAGTCCTATGGCAGTAAGCGGTTACAAAACCAAAGAAAGTCCACCAAGTATTCCAATGCGTTTGTCAGCAAACATAAAAAGAGGACGATGTAAAATACTCTGAAAACGTTTTATTTAGACAACAAACGTGAGCGCTTTCACCATTAGGCTTCATCAGACGTTTCATGGTATCCTTCATGCAACACATTTAAATACCAATGCAAGGTCTCCTATAGGCTGATAAAGTTAATTACATATGCATATGCACTAATAACAAAGCAGCTCATGACATCACTAAAAATGTGTATTAAAACTTAATATAAAACATAAACATTATACATCAAAACCTCTGCAGTATTCAATACAAAACCATGATAAAAATAAGCATTATATATACGTTTAAAAATGCAAAATGGTGCTATATATACATTTAATAATGCATAATGGTGCTAAACAGGCTGGCGACACGATCAATAAAAACCTAACGGTCATACAAAACATAGGATGGAATGAATGGAGTGAAGTCAACTTATATTGACATTATCTCTTAGGTCTAATGCATCTTCTTTTCTTAAGTATGGGTCTCAGATTGACTTTCTCATTCAGACCTGGGGGTTGGTCCGCTTTACATCTAAGTATCCAACGTAACTCACATTCAAGTGTATAGTTGATCAAATCTCCCCCCCGTACACTTGCAAAAACCTCTTGTATCACACTGTACAGAAACTTATGTTGGGGGCCAAAAATCTTATTGTGCTTAGCCAAAGAATTGGTGTCAGTGCCTATCCTTATATGATACTGATGTTCCCGTATTCTCTCCCTTAGGGTCCTGTTCATTTTACCTATATAGAATGATGTGCATGCTACACACCTATCCAAATACACCACATTCTTACTCACACAGTTGGTGCCCGTGTCAAAGCTATAAACAAAATTATTGTGTGGATTAACAAAGCTCTCCCTAGTGTCTATTAGACAACATTGATTGCAACTACCACACACTCTGGTGTTATAACCATTAGGATTCCTGAAATTCGGTGACAATCCCTTGTAGCATAGCAATTTCTTTAAATTAGGTTTGTTCTTATATATGACTAACGGAACCGGCCCCACCAACTGGCTTATCTCTTGATCTAATCTCAAAATCTCCCAATCTCTCTCAACTATACACTTGAATGTGAGTTACGTTGGATACTTAGATGTAAAGCGGACCAACCCCCAGGTCTGAATGAGAAAGTCAATCTGAGACCCATACTTAAGAAAAGAAGATGCATTAGACCTAAGAGATAATGTCAATATAAGTTGACTTCACTCCATTCATTCCATCCTATGTTTTGTATGACCGTTAGGCTTTTATTGATCGTGTCGTCAGCCTGTTTAGCACCATTATGCATTATTAAATGTATATATAGCACCATTTTGCATTTTTAAACGTATATATAATGCTTATTTTTATCATGGTTTTGTATTGAATACTGCAGAGGTTTTGATGTATAATGTTTATGTTTTATATTAAGTTTTAATACACATTTTTAGTGATGTCATGAGCTGCTTTGTTATTAGTGCATATGCATATGTAATTAACTTTATCAGCCTATAGGAGACCTTGCATTGGTATTTAAATGTGTTGCATGAAGGATACCATGAAACGTCTGATGAAGCCTAATGGTGAAAGCGCTCACGTTTGTTGTCTAAATAAAACGTTTTCAGAGTATTTTACATCGTCCTCTTTTTATGTTTGCTGACAAATGCATTGGAATACTTGGTGGACTTTCTTTGGTTTTGTAACCGCTTACTGCCATAGGACTCTGTCTATGTTTTTGGAGTTTGTTCTTGTTGATATTTATTTACTTGGCACAGAGTCCGAGCTCCGTTGGCTGTGTGCATCAGTTTGTTTTGTAATAATTAATTCTACTGCAAGGCTTGTGCTTACAAGTTGAGAATTCCCAGGGATAATTTAAACTTCAGCTAAAATTGCTTCAGAACCAAAGGCAGTGGGGGGGGGGGGGGGTGCAATCCCGAGGCTTGTGGATGGCCCAAGCAAACTAATAATTAATTCTACTGGAAGGCTTGTGTTTACAAGTTGAGAATTCCCAGGGCTGATTTGAGCTTTAGCTGAAATTGCTTCAGAATTAAAGGCGGTGGTGGTGGTGGTGGTGGTGGGGGGGGGTGCAATTCCAAGGCTTGTGGATGGCCCGAGCAAACTAATAATTAATTCTACTGTAAGGCTTGTGTTTACAAGCTGAGAATTTCCAGGGCTGATTTGAACTTTAGCTGAAATTGCTTCAGAACCAAAGGAAGTGGTGGGTGGTGGGTGGCACAATCCCGAGGCTTGTGGATGGCCCGAGCAAACTAATAATTAATTCTACTGGAAGTTTGTGTTTACAAGTTGAGTATTCCCAGGGCTGATTTGAGCTTTAGCTGAAATTGCTTCAGAACCAAATGCGGTGGTGATGGTGGGGGGAGGCACAATCCCAAGGCTTATGGATGGCCCGAGCAAAAGTGAGCACAGACAGCAGACTAAGGGAAGCTCCTTCAGGTTGGGACTATACTACACTAAACTTGATGAAAATGATAAATCACACCCCCTGTCCAGTCATCCAGTCGAGTTAACTCACTCCAATTTACCACCAAAACATAATACATTTATTCCTTTACCCAACCATACTTCAAATAACCACTGACACCCCCATACAATTAGATCCTCTTCAATTAACTAGTCTCTTGCCATACACTATCCGACCTTTCATAATTACCAACCATGATATCCTATACGCATTACTCCTTAGCCTCCTAACAACAACTTACTTAGAAACTTCACAACATGGCCTACAAATAACATGAATCTTCTCTCCCACAATATAGACTACCCCCCAAAACTTATCACTCATACAAGCACTACCATATCACCAAACCTCTACAACTCCATCACAGAACTCTTTTTCACTCATGTACACAAACACTCACGTACCCACACACCTATCACAAAAATACTCAAAAATCCTATCAAAACGCATTCACTTATACCAGCACAGGTTACACCTACTTAACCTAGCGGGTGACATTCATACTAATCCAGACCCACAATCTCAACAACACTCAACCACAATGAAACACCTTTCACCAATTCATCTTTAAGGACCCCCAAAACAGCTCTGATCTTTTGATCATAAATATAAACCTTAGAAGTATACTTAATAAAATTCAAGAATTCCTTGTAACACTCACCTTATACTCCTCAGACATAGTAGTTAGAACAGAGACCTGGTTAAAGACCCATATTAATGATGATAAAATCTTAATTCAAGACTACAAGATACGCAGGCTAGACAGAGTTCATAAATGAGGAGGAGGTACTGCTATAATCTATAAAGACTCTCTGACCCTAGAACAGCTACAAAGACATCCTCCAAACCAAACAGGAATAGACTTATTAATTACCCATCTACATCTAAACATTAACAAAAGTATTATTATCTTAGCAGCCTACATCCCACTCACAAATAATACCACCCCAGTAGAAAACCTTTGTTAGACAGCCTCGACATTCAGCCATGAAACTGTGATATTAGGAGATTTCAACCTTGACTGGTCCACCTGTACCTCCGATAACCCAAAAAACTACATTAATCTCTTTGGCTTTTCCCAGATAATCTCATCCCCTACAAGAATTGATGAACACAGCCACAAACAATCCATCCTTGACTGGACCCTATCAAATAGACCCTCCCTCTGTCATAATGCTGGTTGCCTACCAGACTCCATTAGCCAACCTATCTCCTTAGCTATAAAGCAGGGCACATAAATAACAGGATATATAAGCATACCTGATCAAAAAAAAAAAAAAAAACTAGAGTGGTTACTTTGTTTTTCCTGTTTCATACTGATTTCAGCTACAACATGTTGTGACTGGTTTATATGAGAGGTGTGTGTCTTCTGCATTTAAGTTTAAAATGGCTTCCACAAACAGTACATTCATAGTTCTGATGATGTCTTAGTGTTACAATTAAAATCACTAAACTGTGCATGTTTTTAACCTACTTTTGGTATTAAACATATTCTTCAACAAGTTTTGAATTTAGTGGCTGACTTGCTGGTTGTTTTGCTGTTATAACCTTCACAGACAAAAATAAACCAACTCAGAAGCAACAATCAATACATATCTTCTATTTTCCTAGGCATGTCAAAGGCCTTTGAAACTGTCTCACACCAAAAACTCCTGAATGAACTAGCCTCTCTAAATCTCTTCCAGCCCACCATCTCGTGGTTCTGTAGCTACATGACAGTCAGACAACAAGCAGTTGAATGGCAATATCACATCTCAACCCTGCTTCCTGTCTCAGTAGGTGTCCCACAAAGTTCAATACTTGGACCACCACTTTTTACTATTTTCACCAATAAACTCAGCTCTGACACTGACTCAGTAACCATCATACAATATGCTGACGACTCTTCCCTCATCTGCTCAGTCCCATCCCTCCCTGAGCTCCCCTCTAAAACAAAAAAGTCCTTCACAGATATAGAAAAATACCTCTGTAACAACTAACTCATGCTTAACTCTGATAAGACTAAGCTAATGCTATTCCAAAAATCAGAAATCACACAAACTCCCCTTTCAGTTCAACATTTACTCCAAAAACAACACCAAAAGTGAACCTGTCCACCACACCAAACTGCTAGGTACATATTAAACTAAGCACCCTGTATAGAACCAAATCTGGTTTGCTATCAATATCTCAAAAAATAAAATAAAAACGGTATGAATAACCAAAGTGTTTTACTGATACTGTACCGTGATCCCTTTACATGAGTGAATGTTATATTTGCGAATGCACAGTCCATTCACAAATATGACGTTCGCTCATGTAACCTGCACACATATGAAGTATTCGAACATCTGTTGTTCGAATACTTTATAGCCATGCAATTGCGCAGTGACATTTCAATAGTAAACCACCAAATCTTTCTCTACCCAAACAGCTAAACAGTCTATAGCCAGAACCCATCTATTATCCACTCTGTTATATGCCTCCACTATCTTCACAAATCTAGGAAAATCAGAGCTTAACAAACTGGAGACTTACTATAATAAAATAGTCAGGTTTGCCTCCAACCACCCACATAGATCACACCACTGTACAGCCCTTAAACAACAAAAATGGATTGAATTGCCAAACCTTATACTACTAAACCAACTCACTATAGCTCAGTTCATCAGACACCAACCATCTAGTTCTGCCATACTCTAATAGTAGATCATTGCAATCTGCCAACAAATTGCTTCTAAAGGTTACAAACACTAACAACAGTTTCAGTGATGCTGTCTTCTCTAAACAAATTTCACAAGCCTGGAACTCAATCCCCCAACATGTACTCAACAAAACTAACTCATCCAAATTCAAAATGCTGCTTAAGGAGCACCTAACAAATAATTGGCTCTGCTCATGCTCTACGACTGGCTGAATACCCCATACCTGCATCAGTTTCTCCTTCTAAATACTCCTATCTTCCTACCTCTGGTACCCTCCACTTATTGTGGCTGTAACCAATATGGTTACAGCAGCTACTAGCCTCATTACATTTATTCTGCATGTTTCTTACTAAACTACCTTAATACTTGTTTTCCAGTTTCATTATATAGTATGTGTTAAGCATATCTGAATTCTATGTCACTAGTTACAAGTCTTACTCTCCCTTCTAATGCTCACACGATATCTTACTATTCACCTCAATTACCATGTGTGATTTTTTTTGCAATGTCTCTCCTACTATGTACTTGTAATGTTGTGTCTTTCAGCTTTTCCCGGTTAGGGGTCACCACAGCGGAATTCTGGTCCGCTAATGATTGGCAGTAGATTTTTACATGCCGAGTTGCCAGCCCTGACGCACAACCTTCAACGAAGGTACGCCCATTCACGCATTTTTCTACGCAGAAGACGCTCTAGCTGAGAATCGAACCGGACAGCGTCTTACTATGAGGCGACAACGCTACCACAGCACCACCACTGCAGTACCTACTATGTACTTATAATATGAAATGTAAAAATTTGTTGTTTGTATGCTTCTTCTAATTTTTTTAATTGAATGTGAAGCTTTTCTTCCCGGGCCTCCAATGAAGATGTGTCTGTATTGATACAGCTGGACCATCCTGGTAAACAAATGTCAAATAAATAAAATAAATAAAAATATAAGTTTCCAAATCCTGAACAACTGGGTCATCTCTTAGGGGTGTGTTTCCATGTGGTAGTTCTCTGGGGTAAATGACTTCCCAAAGGATACAATAATGCATTCTTTGGCATTAAGTTTCAGTCCATGCTTTTTGGCTCCAGTTAATTATTTGGGAAAAACCTTTCTGTAGGATAGTGAAATCATTTTGGGATTCAATGACTGCTCCTAGCTTGCAGTCATCTGCAAAGTTAGTCAGCCAGAGCTCTTTGGTTTGGGCTTTTTCTTCAGAAAATTAGATGCCAAACAGGAGAGTTCTTAGCACAGACCCCTGGAGGACTCCACTAGTCACTGGTCTCTTTGTTCATAGGTTCATAGGTGTGCGCTAGGCTAATTGCCCTGGGGCCTTTACAAGCCTAGCCATAGGATTACCCTGGCATCATGCTACCCAACCTTACTTCCCAGTGCCTCTGTCGAGTAGAGCCAATGGAGTGATCCCTGGGGTGAATTTTCTATTTCCCATCCAATGATCAAGATTTCTCTTGAATAGGGCCAGTGAGATGCTCTGTTTGACATGTATGCGAAGTCTATTCCATAGCATGGGCAGTTTCTGTGTTATGAACCTGCCCCTCCAGCACGTTCTGTTGATTGTGGTAATGAGGTTGAGGTCGCTGGAGTGTGTGGTGTGGAGAAATTGGGATTTCTATAGATGTAGCATTTCTAACAGAGCTGGGTCAGACATGGCTTTGTAAGTCAAGCAGAGATCGCCTGTAAGTAGGCGATATGAGACAGAGAATAGTTGGAGTTTTCTGAGTCTGTCCATGTAGGACATGTGTTTAAGGCCTAGGATACTCTTTGTGAGGTACTTTTGCAGCCTCTCCAGTTGTTGCAGGTGTCTAGTGAGGTACATGCCAAATAGGGCATCGTACTCGATGACTGGCCTAATGAGGGAAGAGTAGAGAGAGGCAATAGCCTCTTTCTTCCTGGATACAAAACCCTTAGTAATGAGATGTACCACACAGAAAAACTTTCTGACCATAGTGGCAATGTGGTAATCAAAAGAGAGATTGCTGTAATCTGTGTTCCCAGATCTCTTATATAGCCTTCTGTGTTCAGTGGAGGTACCTTCCATATTTTGATTATCTGTATCCCATGTGTGAGCCAGATGTTTATCCAGTGGGTGACACAAGGGTTTATTCCCAGTTTATTAAGCTTTTCTAGTATGCCTGAGTGGTGAATTGTGTCAATGTTTTGGCGAGGTCGAAGTTTGCTTTGTGTACCATTTTGCCACCTTTTGGTAGCCTTTTCAAAAAACTCCACCAGGATGAGTAAGTATGACCTGCCCTTGATGAATCCAGACTGTGATGGTTCCAGTGTTTGGAGGTTCCCTGTGTCATGATTGATTTCTTCCATGCTAAGTCTTTCCATGACTTTGCATATGAGGGTGGTCAGACTTATGGGTCTGTAATTGCCTGAGTCTGTGGAAGATCTTCCCTTATGCAGTGGAGTGACTGTAGGTGTTCTCCATTTGCTTGGTACAAAATCTGTACGAAGGCTGGCATTGAACAGTGATTTTAGGGGTGTGGCAAAATGGTGTTTCATGCTATTTAAAATGCATCCAGGGGAAACCAAAAATGGTACCAATTTCCTGGGGAAGACAAGCAGCAATTGCCAATAAACACTACTAGTCCACAAAAGTTACCTTTTTGATAGAAAAATACACTAAAAAGTACTTTAAAACACTGTGCCAGCCCAAGAAAAGAAAAATAAATACAATTTCTCAACAGAAAAAAATGTTTTCAGTTGCTTTACACTACTTTTAAACTGACAGAAAAAAACAACTGCTCCAAGAAAATGTATGTTACATTCCCAAGACAGTCAATTAAAACAACACTTCTATCTTTAAAATAACTTTCCTGAAGAAGAAAGTAAGAAAACAACAAAAAAATTAAGAAAATGAATGCTTTTTTTTGTACCCAGCAAAGAAAAGCATAAGCCAACTGTCGATCCCCTAAGCCTCAGAGGACCCTACTCGTTGGCATCAAGTAAAGCTCTGAAGGGCTCTGGTCTCTGCTTTTCTCTACAAGTTTATACTCTGAAACAGCGGACTTTTCAAATATCTGGAAATCTGGATAGTACCATATTTGTCTTTCTCTCCAATGCTGAGAACAGTAATGTTCTGACCATGCTATGAAGTGTCTATGTTTCAAATTGCTGAAAAAGATGAATGCTGTGAAATGATGTTTTAATTCCTTTTAGAGAATGAGTGAACTGTAGCTCAGCACCCTGATTGGACAATGAATATTTGCCAGCACAGTGTTCCTCTACAGATAACGGCCACTGAAAAATGAGTCCATCCCTTCATGGCAGCATATCAAGCTGCCATGGAGCACGGACTGAAAACAACTGCCGGCCGGCATTATTTTATGCTTGCTAAGCAGCGCTTTTGTTGTTTAGCATGTCTAAAATAAAAAGAAAAAAAAAAGAAAAGTAAATTAAAATAAAAAAATGTGTGTGTGTGTGTGTGTGTGTGTGTGTGTGTGTGTGTGTGTGTGTGTGTGTGTGTGTGTGTGTGTGTGCGTGTGTGTGTGTGTGCATGTTTATGCCTGTGTGAGTGTATGCATGTATGAGATTGAGAGAGAGAGATAGGTTGAGCTATTATTGTACACTCACTAAGCAGTGCTTTTGCTGTTTAGCGAGTGTAAAAAATAAATGAAAAAGAAAAAAAGTGTGTGTGTGCATGTGTGTGTGTGTGTGTGTGTGTGTGTGTGTGTGTGTGTGTGTGTGTGTGTGTGTGTGTGTGTGTGTGTGTGTGTGTTTGTGAGTATGTTTATATTTCTGCCTGCATGTGTGAGTGAATGCGTGCATAAAAGCAGAAGGGCTGTGTGTGTGTGTGTGTGTGTGTGTGTGTGTGTGTGTGTGTGTGTGTGTGTGTGTGTGTGTGTGTGTGTGTGAGAGAGAATAAAGAGTGAGAGTGATCTCTGGCAGCAGCAGTTAAGGGGTTTGCGACTTATGTACCTCTTGACCTCTTCACTCAAGATATCTGGTTAAGTCTATAATAAACGGGGGACACAGGCTCAAAATAGGAGCATATTTTAAATGTATTGCCTATAGTGCCTTTTTTAGGCAATGTTCAAATGACAAATTCACTACCATAACAGGAACAGGCAAGCAAAAACTGAGGGTGATGCTACTTAATGCTAGAAGTCTAAATCTCAAAATGCACTCACTTGAGGCACTCCTTAAAATGGAGAACATAGATATCTGTCTAGTGACTGAGACCTGGTTCAAGGCTCCGGAGAACACCCCTGCACTACCAGGCTATAACTCATACCACACTTTTCGGACATGTAACCTGGACCGGAACACCAAAGGCGGAGGTGTGTCCATATTCATTAAGGATATCCACACATCCAGGCTAGTTGCTCAGCATAATGCAGCCGAGGTTATCCAAGTGCAACTAACTCTGGGCAAAACTGCAATCCAAATTGTAGCTTGCTACAGATCCCCCACCATGCCCCAGGATTCCCACTCCTCTTTTCTTGATGTACTGGAAAATATTAGGGTTCAACCAAACACCCTAATAATGGGCGATTTCAACTACCCCACCATTAACTGGGAAAACTACTCATGTGCCAACTCCTTTGCTCAACGCTTTCTGGAATTCATATACTCCAATGCTCTGGATCAACTTATCCACACCCCCACCAGGGGCAACAATATCCTAGATCTAGTCATTACCAACATGAGTGACCGGTGTTCCACACCTGAAGTCAATGCCTCATTGGTCCGATCTGACCATAAGCTAATTACCCTAGATATCCACATCCTGCCCCCACCCCCCATTAAGGAAACCATGGTAAAAAATGTCTCCAAAGCCAACTTCATGCTTCTTAAGACAGAAGTGGTCAACCCATGCAGATGGACAATACAGCTATGACTACTGAATCCTACACAATTGCACTTTATAAGCACATCCATGAGTGCATGGATCATGCTATCTCAAACAGAACCAAGATGCTATCCTCCAAAAACAGGAAGCCAATCTGGTGGTCCCCTGCCATAAACAAACTGTACAACAGAAGGAAGAAACTGTTGCAAAAGAGAGTAAAATCCCATGAGTGGAGGGGCTCCCTGGTCAGCCTCAGTAAGAAGCTACAATCCCTAATAAAATCCTCCAAAGCTAGTTATGAAAACAAAATTGCCACTGATTCTAAAGACAACCACAAAGCATTCTATAGCTATGTCAAGAATCTCAATGGCAACACTCAGATCTGCTCTGAGTTACAGCACAATGGCACTAAATATACAGACCCAACTGATATTGCCAACATCCTGGCAGATTTCCTGCAATCACGGCTGTACAGGTAAAAACCACACTCTCCAAAGCCAAGAACACAGCATCCATGGGACCAGACAACATCCCAGGCTGCATTCTACATGAACTACAGAACGAACTGGCACCCCACCTAAGTACCATGTTCAATCATAGCCTCACCTCAGGCTTTGTGCCCACTGAATGGTGCACAGCAATGGTTATCCCACTGCACAAGGGAGGAGCCACCATGGACTCCGGAAACTACCGCCCCATTAGCCTGATGAGCCTGGCCTGCAAGGCCATGGAACGTATCATCATGGAACTTATAAACAAAGACATTGGTAATCTCCAAACTCTGGACCCCACCCAGTTCAGGTTTGTAAAAGGCAGATCATGTCTCCTAAACCTGATAGACTTCTTTGAAGCAGTCACCAAAGCCGTAGGCAAGGGTAAGGTGGTTCACACAGCCTATCTAGATCTTGCCAAGGCTTTCGACACCATCCCCCACTCTGGAATTATAGATAAACTCACTAAACTAGGTATAAATCCCTATGTCACAAGATGGGTTGTCAACTGGCTCACTGACAGAACTCAAATCCGACTTCTGACCACTGACAAGTGGAGTACCACAGGGTTCAGTCCTGGGTCCACTCCTGTTTGGTATCTACTTCTCTGAAGTACAGGCTAACACAGAAGTTCTTTGGCTAATGAGGTTCACAGATAACTGCAAACTAGGAGCCATAATCGAAACTCCAAACAATGTGGACATCCTACAAAAGGGCCTCACTGAGACAGATGCCTGGTGTCAAAGCCATGGCCTCAAGCTCAATGCCAAAAAGTGCATTGTCATCCCCTTTGGTAAAAACTCTGTACCCATGAACTACAAATAGGCGATAGTATACTTAACATCGAAAGTGTGATAAGAGACCTTGGGACACAGGTGGACAGTAGTCTCTCATTTGATAATCACATCGCCACAGTAGTCAGGAAATCCTTCTGTGTGGCACGCCTCATCACAAAAGGTTTCTCATCCAGAAAAAAAGAGGTCATTGTTCCCCTCTACTCATCACTCATTAGACCCATTATAGAGTACAACACCCCTTTTGGTATGTACCTCACAAGCCATCTACACTGTCTATAAAAACTCCAGCTTTACTGCGTTGCATATCGCCTACTCAGAGGTGATCTCTGCCTAACATACAAAACTATGTCAAACCCAGAGCTGTTGGACATGCTCCACTTAAAGAAATCCCAATCCCTCTGAGCTACACACTCTAGGGACCTAAACCTTGTCACCACAATAAACAGAACATGCCGGAGGGATAGATTCCTGTCCCAGAGACTTCCCATACTCTGGAACAAACTACCTATCTATATCAAACAAAGCTCCTCATTAGCGCTCTTCAAGAAAAATCTTGATGATTGGATGGGAAATAGGAAATTCACCCCGGGGATCACCTCTGTGGCTCTGCTCAACAGTGGCACAGGAAAATTATTTTTTTGGGTGAAATAAGCCAGGGTACCTTTTCGGCTGGGCTAGTATAGGCCCCAGGGCCGATAGCCTAGTACCTACCTATGAACCTATGTTCCTGCTATAAAATCTCAAAGTTACTTGAATATTAGGATTTGTGTTATCATGTATTTTCTGAAGCAGAATTGTGTACGTGTGTACTGGAGGGAGAGGGAGAGAGGGAGGGAGACAGAGAGAGAGAGAGGGGGGGAGAGACAGAGAGAGACAGAGAGAGAGAGAGAGAGAGAGAGAGAGAGAGAGAGAGAGAGAGAGAGACAGAGACAGAGACAGAGAGAGAGAGAGAGAGAGAGAGAGAGAGAGAGAGAGAGAGAGAGAGACAGAGAGAGAGACAGAGAGAGAGAGAGAGAGAGAGAGAGAGAGAGAGAGAGAGAGAGACAGAGAGAGAGAGAGAGAGAGAGAGAGAGAGAGAGAGAGAGAGAGAGAGAGAGAGAGAGAGAGAGAGAGAGAGAGAGAGAGAGAGAGAGAGAGAGAGAGAGAGAGAGAGAGAGAGAGGGAGAGAGAGAGAGGGACAGAGAGAGAGGGACAGAGAGAGGGACAGAGAGAGGGACAGAGAGAGAGAGACAGAGAGAGGGACAGAGAGAGAGAGAGAGAGAGGGACAGAGAGAGGGACAGAGAGAGAGAGGGGACAGAGAGAGAGGGGGACAGAGAGAGAGAGGGGGGACAGAGAGAGGGAGAGGGAGAGAGGGACAGAGAGAGGGACACAGAGGGAGAGAGGGACAGAGAGAGGGACACAGAGGGAGAGAGGGACAGAGAGAGGGACACAGAGGGAGAGAGGGACAGAGACAGAGAGAGACAGAGAGAGAGAGAGAGAGAGAGAGAGAGAGAGAGAGAGAGAGAGAGAGAGAGAGAGAGAGAGACAGAGAGAGAGAGAGAGAGAGAGACAGAGAGAGAGGGAGAGAGAGAGACTGACCACTGGCAGCAGCAGTAATAAAGAGGTTTGTATATCTCTCAACCTCTTGGCTCAAGAAATGTGTTTAAGGGGGAACAAAGGCTCAAAAATACAAACAGATTTTAATTATTGCTAGTAAAAAATTATGAAGTTGCTTAAACAGGATTTGTGTTAGCATGAATTTTCAGAAGGAAATAAAAGTCCGAAACTCAAATATATGTCATTTAGTGACATCAGTCTCCAATGACTGGCAACAAACCAAATGTTTTAGGAGTAAAGAACCAAAAAATAAATTAAATACCTGGATATTTTTTAAAGCACTATATTTTTTATGTAAAATACTTCCTCCAACACCATTAACATATACTTTAGTAAGTCGTTCTCTGCCTTGGCCAAATTTATTTAATCTCAAAAATGTTCCTGACTGCAAATTCCCTGCTCCTCTCTGTACTTGTTCTCAAATATGTATTTTCTACATTTTTTTTTTCTCAACTTTTTATTTTGTTTGCAACATAATATCAAAACAATACAATGAGGAGATAGAACAGAGAACAATTACACAGTTTTTGAATGAAAAACATTGTATAAATTGGTGGATGAGCAAAACAAAGTAAAAAACAAGACAATAATATACCTGTTCTAAATCAAATAAATCTAATAAATCTAATAAAATGAAATAAAAAAAACACACTAGATATGTACAATATTAACAAACAAAAAAATTATAAGAGATTACAGTGGATCCCCAGGAACAACACAAAGTGGGGTAGATGCCATATGCCCAAATATACATCAAAGGGAAAATAGAATTAATCACAAAGAATTAAGTCAAATAGACAAACCCAAACTTTACTAAAATAGGCTTTTTTACTAGGCCCTTTTATGCTGAACTTTTGCGCTGAAATATATTTCAAAGCCATCTCCTTGAATCCATTCAACACAATTTAGTGCGGTCCAACCAGTTCTTAGTGATATATAATTTGATGATGGAGCAAAGAATAATTAGAACATGCTGTTTTAGCTTGGGTAACTTTGTGCTAAATATGTGAAGAATCGCTGTTTCCCAAGAGAGGGTGGATTTATGATAACCCATTTCTCCAAACAAACTTTTAAGGAGCACCAAAGTTTGTGTGTGTGTTTGCAAAACCAAAAAATATGTAGTAAGTCCGCTTTTGGGAAGGAGCAGGAAGCACAAGAGGAGGAGATTTTGGAATCAAATTTATTTAGCACAGAGGGCGTATAATATGAATTGTTATTGATCATTAATTGTGTGTAAATGAGTTTTTTAAATGGGGATAATTCCAGAGTAGTTTATATGGCAGATAAGTTTTTTTCTTTTGTAAACAGAGTACCTTGGTTGTCCCAGTAAGAAGAGAAAAGGCATACCGAATTATGTATCATGGAATTTATGAGGTCATAAGATCTGGAAAGCATTTTCTCAGAGCTTGAAATAGTAGATTTTCTACATTTTTTCTATGATATCTCTTATATGTTTACAATTATGCTGTATTTTTTAAATTAATTCCGTAATTTGTGTCATTATGTATATAAAAATTATTGTTGGAGCTTTTCTCCTCGGGTCTGCACTGAAAATGGGTCTGTGCTCAGTTGGACTAACCCGGTTAACAAATATGAAATAAATAAATAAGTTAGGCAGATCTATTTTACTTCAAAAATATATGAAAAAAATAATATAGTAATAAAAAAATAAATAAGTAAAACAAACAATTTTACTGACAGCTCATTGTTTAAGTGCAATAGTGCCCTCCAAGGTATGTGTTATTGTGGAAATAACATCCTTCCAGGGTTGTAGAGACCCTCCACCTGTAGCATCATCCCTCAGAATACCCCTGGGCAGGCATTATTTCCATAATAACACACACCTTGTTGGGCAATATTGCTTGCTTAGAGAGTACTCGCTGCCTTGGGTACTGACTGACTAAAACAAAATATAAGATTTACAGAACAAAATGTATGTTTATGAGTCAGTCTCCTCAGTGAGAGCATCACTGCTGCGCTTAATTAAATCTTGCTGCCTTTCTGTTAACAGAAAGAGAACACTTCTAACTTCTGATAGACATGTTGATTGATTGCTGATACCTATTTGTTAACATGTATGTTGTACTTACCCTTGTTGTCCAGTTTATTCCAGAAAACGGTCCAAAGTGGGTAGCTCAATGGCCATTTAACAAATAAATAAAATATTTATTTATGAAGTGTCTAGTGCAGTGTTTTCTCAAAAAATGTATTTAAAATATATTAGTTATAGTTACGCGCTGATGCTGCATGAAATAATTGTCTTCCAATCATTGTCTTACATTTATGTTGTATATATTTTTGATGTTGCTACTATTACTGCCTTATATATTTTTGTGTCATCTTAAACACGGTTATGGTTTGAAAAGTGACCACTGGTTCAACCCAACTTCTTAAAACAAAAATGAATCAGAACATTTTTTTATGTTTTCTGACCAGTCCTTCTAATTAAAATCATCTGCCAGCAGATATTGTTTGTATGTTATTTTATAATAGTGTTATGTTGTTTTTAGTTGTATAATTTTAGCAGTAAGAGAATGTTTGTTTACTTAAGTTTAGATACATTTACATATGTAATAGAAAACATAGTATCTAATTACGAGACCTGATCAGAAGAAGGTAACAACAGCTGGTCCTTCATTTTCTAATTCTTCAGCTAGTTGTCTTTGATGTAAAGAACTATGTGTATGTGGTCATGGTGTGATTGTGCAGCATTGTGTAGCATTATAAGGGCTTTAGTGTGGTTGTATTTTCACCTTTAAGTATTAAATGTCTTGCCTGATGTTCTTTAGATTACTTTATCTACTGTGATTACTACTGAATTCATTCTGTTCACCTTGTTAACCCATGTACACTTCTGAATTTTGATCTGTTTGAACAACAGTCATGGCTAAAAGATGCGTTTTGTGTTCCCTTTGATTTACCTTCTCATAATAAATAAATAATAGTTCAGAGAAGGGCTAACAAGCTAATAAGAGGTTTAGAAGATAAGCAACTTGAGGTGAGTATGCAGGAATCAAACTCTGTCATGAAGGAGGACATAAGAAAAGAGAGAGTATGACATGGGTACGTCAGATGATGCAGTACAAAGATATAAATGTAAACATGAAAGACAAGGGAAGAAAAAGAGACACAACATTCAGACTGAAGGTAAAAACCTTAATAATAAATTCTAGATTGCAAGAGCAGTTACTTTCAAGAGTATCTATAGGTATGTGGTGGACTATACCGAAAGGCCCAGACAGGACAGCTGCAGGTTGCTAACTGCACAAAAAGTGTAGAAAAGATAAATAATCATATTTTTTCTGCGATCACCAGTATGCAGTAGAATATAACATAATCTAATTTAGTTTAAACCATAAAACTTTCTTATTTGCAGTGGTGCTGGACAGGTTGACAGATGAGATCAGACAGGAGTCCCCTTGGATGATGCTTTCAGATGACATTGTGATCTGTTGTGAGAGTAGGGAACAGGTGGAGGAGACCCTGGAGAGGTGGAGATATGCTCTAGAGAGAAGAGGAATGAAGGTCAGCAAGACTAAGACAGAATATATGTGTGTGAATGAGAGGGAGGATAGAGGAATGGTGAGGATGCAGGGAGTAGAGGTGGCGATGGTGGATGAGTTTTAAGTACTTGGGATCAACAGTTCAGCGTAATGGTGAGTGTGGAAGAGAGGTGAAGAAGAGAGTACAGGCAGGATGGAATGGGTGGAGAAGAGTGTCAGGAGTGATTTGTGACAGACGGGTACCAGTAAGAGTGAAACGGAAGGTCTACAAGAGGGTAGTGAAACCAGCTATGTTGTATGGGTTGGAGACGGTGGCATTGACAAAAAGGCAGGAGTCAGAGCTGGAAGTGGCAGAGTTAAAGATGTTAAGATTTGCACTGGGTGTGACAAGGATGGACAGGATTAGGAATCAGTATATTAGAGGGTCAGCTCAGGTTGGACAGTTTGGAGACAAAGCCAGAGAGGCGAGATTGCATTGGTTTGGACATCTGCTGAGGAGGGATGCTGGGTATATTGGGAAAAGGATGCAAAGGAGGGAGCTGCCAGGTAACAGGAAAAGAGGAAGGCCTAAGATAAGGTTTATGGATGTGGTGAGAGAAAACATGCAGGTGGTTGGTGTGACACAGCAATATGCAGAGTACAGGAAGAAATGGAAACAGATGATCCGCTGTGGTGACCTCTAATAGGAACAGCCAAAAGAAGAAGAAGATGATTTAGTTTAAACCACATAGCTATTGTGGAATCCTATACTTTCCGCCAAGCTGTATCTGAGTTGTTCTTTTTTTTTTTGTACTAGACTAATGGCCCTGGAGCCTTTACAAGCCTAGCCTATAGGATTACCCTGTCATCGTGCCACCCAACCTTAGTTCCTAATGCCTCTGTTGAGTAGAGCCACTGGAGTGATTCCCAGCATGAATTTTCTATTTCCCATCCACTCAAGATTTCTCTTGAAGAGGGCCAGTGAGGTGCTCTGCTTGACATGCATGGGAAGTCTATGCATGGGCAGCTTCTGGGTTATGAACCTGTCCCTCCAGCATGTTCTGTTGATTGTGGTAATGAGGTTGAGGTCTCTGGTGCATGTGGTGCAGAGCAATTGGGATTCCTTTAGATGTGGCATGTCTAACAGAGCTGGGTCAGACATGGCTTTGTAAGTCAAGCAGAGTTCAAGAATAGTTGGAGTTTTTTGAGTCTGTCCATATAGGACAAGTGTTTAAGGCCTAGGATCCTCTTTTTGAGGTACTTTTGCAGCCTCTCCAGTTGTTGCAGGTGTCTAGTAAGGTACATGCCAAATGGGGCATTGTACTCGATGATTGGCCTAGTGAGGGAAGAGTAGAAAGAGACAATGACCTCTTTCTTCCTGGATGCAAAACCCTTTGTAGTGAGATGTGCCACATAGAAGGACTTTCTGACCACAGTGGCAATGTGGTGGTCAAAAGAGAAGTTGCTGTCAAACTGTGTTCCCAGCTCTCTTATAACGCCTTCTGCATTCAGTGGTAATTCAAGGGAACTGGGTTTTTCCCAAAGGAGATGAAGACACATTTCTTGGCATTGTGAGCTTAAGGCCATGGTTCTGACACCAGTCATTTATCTTATTGAGGCCTTTCTGCAGGATGTCAACATCACTTGGGGAGTTAATAATAGCTCCCAACTTGCAATCACCTGCAAACTTTGTCAGCCAGAGTCCCTTCATGTTTGCCTGCACTTCAGAGAAGTAGATACCAAACAGGGGAGGTCCCAGGACCGAACCCTGTGGGACTCCACTCGTGACTGGTCTGCAACCTGACTTGGAGTCAGCTACTTTCACACTGTGAGTTCTATCTGTGAGCCAGTTTGCAACCCACCTAGTGGTATAGGGGATGATGCCTAGCTTAGAAAGTTTTTATATGATTCCAAAAGTGAGGAATGATATCAAAGTCCTTGGCCAGATCAAGGTAGCTGCATGAACCACCTTACTTTCATCCACAACTCTGGTGACTGGCTCAAAGAAGTCAACCAAATTGAGCAGGCATGATCTACCCTTCACTAAACCAAACTGTGTAGGATCCAGAGTTTGGAGATTCCCTATATCCTTGTTTGTTAGGTCCATGATGATGCATTCCATAGCTTTGCATATCAGACTCGTCAGGCTAATCGGGCAATAGTTCCTGGGGTCTGTAGTCACTCCTTCTTTGTGGAGAGGGATGACTCTAGCAGTGCACCATTCGGTAGGGACAAAGCCTGAGGTGAGGCTGTGATTGAACAGGGCACACAGGTGAGGTGCCAGTTCACTCTGTAGTTCATGTAGAACAGAGCCAGGGATGCTGTCAGGTCCCATAGAAACTGTATTATTTGCCTTGGACAGTGTTGTTTTAATCTGTGCAGCAGTAATACTGGTTGCCTGGCAATCTACTGGTATTGTGATTGGTCCTTGTTGGGGGGGGGGGGATAAAGTTAGCACTGAATCTGTCCGCCAGTATGTTTGCAATATCTGTTGGCTCAGTATAGGCGGTACCATTGTGCAGTAGCTCAGAGCAAATCTGGGCATTGCTGTGGAGATTCTTTACATAACTATAGAAGGCCTTGTAGTTGTCTTTGCTATCTGCTGCAATTATGTTTTCATAGCTAGATTTAGAGGATTTGATGAGGGATCTCCACCTTTTGTTGAGGCTGACAAGGGAGTTTTTCCAGTCTTGGGACTTCACCTTATTCCGCATCAGTTTCCTCCTTCTGTTGTAGAGTGTGTTTCTGGCAGGGGACCAACAGATTGGCTTCCTTTTTTTTTGAGGAGAGCATCTTAGTTCTATTGGGTATGGCGAGAGCCATGCATTTGTGTACGTGTTCGTACAGTTCATTGGTGTATGATTTGGTGGTCATGCAACTATTCTCCATTTGCATGGGTGCCATGAAGTTAGCCACCTCTGTTTTTAGGTGCCCAAAATTAGCTTTGGAGAAGTTTTTCATGGTGGTTGTGACAGACGAGTACCAGTAAGAGTGAAAGGGAAGGTCTACAAGAGGGTACTGAGACCAGCTATGTTATATGGGTTGGAGACAGTGGCACTGACAAAAAGGCAGGAGTCAGAGCTTGACGTTGCAGAGTTGAAGATGTTAAGATTTGCACTGGGTGTGACGAGGATGGACAGGATTAGGAATAAGTATATTAGAGGGTCAGCCCAGGTTGGAAGGTTTGGAGACAAAGCCAGAGAGGCAAGATTACGTTGGTTTGGACATGTGCTGAGGAGGGATGCAGAGTATATTGGGAAAAAAATGCTAAGGATGAAGCTACCAGGTAACAGGAAAAGAGGAAGGCCTAAGATGAGGTTTATGGATGTGGTGAGAGAGGATATGCAGGTGGTTGGTGTGACAGAGCAAGATGCAGAGGACAGGAGGAAATGGAAACAGTTGATCTTCTGTGGCGAACCCTAATGGGAGCAGCCGAAAGAAGAATAAGACCTTTGTTGGAGGGGTGGGAGGAATTTGGGTTTCCAAGGTGATTAGCTTGTGATCAGATCTAACCAGGGAGGAGTTGACTATTGGTGTAGTGTAACGGTTGCTCATGTTAGTAATGACCAGGTCAAGGATGTTGCTACCTCTAGTGGGAGTAAGAACAAGCTGGTCCAGGGTATTGGAATTAATGAATTCCAGAAAGTGTTGGACAAGTATATTGGTACATGAATAGTTTTCCCAGTTAATGGAGGGGTAGTTGAAGCCGCCCAGTATGAGAGCGTTAGGTTGGACCCTAATATTCTCCAGGGTGCTTAGGAATGTGGAGTGTGAATCTTGGGACATGGTTGGGGACCTACAGCAGGCTATGACCTAAATCGCTGTCTTTTCCAGTGTTAGTTGCACCTGAAGTATCTCAGATGCGTTATTTTGGGCTACCAGTCTGAAGGTGTGTGCATCCTTTATGACTATGGAAACATCATTGCCTTTGGAGCTTTGGTCCAAGTTCTGGGGCCGAAAGGTGTGGAATGAGTTGTAGCCTGGTAGCGCAGGGGTGCTTTTAGCTGCCTTGAACCAGGTCTCTGTTACAGCACAAATGTCAATGTTTTCCATTTTAAGGAGTACTTTGAGTGAGTGCGTTTTGAGATTTAGACTTCTAGTGTTGAGCAACATGACCCTCAAATTGCATTTATTTGTAGCTGTTACAGTGGTAATTTGGTCTTTGGATCACTGCCTAAAAAAGGAATTATAGGGGTGGCAAGAGCCTTGGCCAGTAACCAGAAGCCCAGGAGTGACAGATGCAGGCCATCTCTGGCAAAGCATCGAGGTCTGTCAGTCATGTCATCCCAGGCAGACAGATACTGGATCCCCTTAGAATTTCACCAGAAACTTAGCCAATTGTTGAAATCAATCATTTTCTGCTTGTACTGTGGTATCATTCTGGGTGATGGTAGGATTCTGCTCAGTGCTAGGGTCATACCCGCCTGGGCTACATAATCCGAGAGCTCCTCCATATCTCTTTTCATGTAGTCCAGGGAGGTACATCTCAGGTCATTCACACTCACATGTACTATGACAGAGTCATATTTGTACCTGTTGTTGAGGGACCTGAGTGTGTGCATTATGTAGCAGATTCTGGTGCCTGACATGCAGCTGACTGTTACTTTCTCCTTATTCAACCTACTGAGTGGGACATCAGTGTGCCTCACTATCGAGTCACCTATGACTAGTGTGTTGGGCATGCTGTTTTGCCTCAGGGGCTTTGGTTGAGTGGCACACTGTTTAGGAGAGTTACGTGTCTTGTGATTAGTGTTGTGTTGTGGTGGTCGAGTGCATTTCTGCCATGGATTTCTCTGCTGTTTGGTTAGATTTTTATTGACAGCCTCCATGAAGGTGGGTGTGTGGTTTGTGTTTTTATGTGAAGGCAATGCTGGTGTGTATTCTGGAGGGCTATGTGTTCCATGTGGTGTGGTGCAAGTGTTGACCTTCTCCTCTTGACCAGCTATTCCGGTCTTGGCTGGAGAGTGTGTGGCTTCCAATGTGGATATATAAGTGAATCTCTCAAACGTCTGAGTGTTGGGGGGTAAGAGGAGAGGGTTTTCAGTGTACATGAGGCAGTTGCTACATTTCCTCAGAATGTCTAAGTTCACCACGTTAATAGGAAAAAGCACAGGGAACTGATCTTTAGACATGCCTGGAGGGGTGGGCATTAATAAGTACTGGAGCTGTTTCCTTGTAGAACGTTTAGTGCTGGTAGCACTTTTGTGTGCTACAATAATTGCTACAAGAAGTCTGGTAAAGTGCTAGACTAATAAGCTAGTAAAAGTGCAGGAGAGGAGAGAACTAGCAGATCTAAGGGAAAAATTGAAGAGCAGACTTTATTTCTGTCACCGTATTCCTCAGTGCCCCATTATATCTTTAAGGTGTCTTAATTTCACCGATAATTCCCTCTTCTAATACTTATCACTCAGTGACTTCTGATCTGTGAAATGGATTCTTGAAAACTCTGGTAGTTATTGCATATATCACAGCTTGATGTACAGTTCAGTATTTGTTCTGGTCTGTATGTTATTCAGTCAGTGCTCTGGTAAGTGTGTGTGTGTTTCTCAGGTTAATAGTTTGAAGATGATTTACCCATTGCTTTATGTATAACAATCGTTTCATGTAAGTATGAAAGTAATTCCTGTGACATACTTCTGAAAAGAGATGCTAAATTTTTGTACTTAACAGGTCAAGAAAAATGAATTTAATGCGAAGAAGATTTGATCAGAAACCATGTACATATCTTACACTAGAGAGAAGTTAATAACAAATTTACCTAGGAAACTGCAGATGTATATACATCCTAAAGCTGCTCCTGCATGAAACCAAATCAGTGAAGTACATAAGTACTATGTCATCTTTTCGAATGTCAGTATCCCATGTCCTGCCAGATTAAACATCTCAATTGTGATACTCTGAATTTAGAAGAATACTGCAATGGTTAAACCTGCTGGTACTAACAAATGAAACTCTGCAGGCATTTTGTAGAAACATGAACAAAAAAATCCTTTGAACACTGACCTGACAGTTTTGCAGATAAAAGAACATTTTTAAGGGCTCTGCTTTCATTCCCAGGTGTAAAAACTAGCTTGTACCATAGAAAGAGAGAAAGCAGTGCTAATATAATGCAGAGCATATTGTATTAGCCACAAAATTAAATTCTTTAGATCTGCACAAATGCTTGTCCCTCAAGGGAGGGTGTAGGGTTTTATCAACGCTCTTCATGTTCGAGCAGTCACATGCTAGGGAGTATAATGTCACGTGACAAACACTGAGTCTTACTGCATGCTCTTCTCTCTCTCTCTTGGAATTAAGCCTGTTCTTTCCTTATCTAAGTTCAATTTCACTAGTGAAAAAGAAAAATCCTCTTTATAGCTATAGTGTGAGCATCATCCCTTCCCAAACTCTATGCCAGTCAGCAGCAGCTAGGGGGTGAGGGTCAGAGGTAAGGCCAAAAAATGAGAACTTGGTCTAAAATGGAATGGAATACTTTTGAAATGAACTATTTTTAGGGCATAGCATGACTCCTTTTTTTCCTGTTTTCTGTCCTACGCTTCATTTCATGTAAACCTTTTGTACTGGATTGCATATTATATAAATACCTCACAAAAGGTAATAATTTGTATACAGCCTTCCACGTAAGGTATTATATAACTGCAGAGTCCAAAGAAAACTAGAGTTCCTAATCCGTTTAATTGCATGTCATGTTATCTACACAAGTGATATTCTTCAAGGCTAATAACTGGTGTTTAAACTGTAAAAATAATCTCCTTATATTTGAAAATGCTTGTTACTGATGTTAATCTTAATAAGGAATGATTGAGTTTCATGAGTCATATGTGAGTCCTACCTTTGAATGTAATTTCAGGAATGTTTACATGCAAACTTGGGCTCAGCTTTGTCACAAAATACACGTTTTGGTCATAGCCAACAGGTCTGCAGACAACATAAACTTACTGAAATTGCTTAAACTTAACACGCAGGGTGAGCATATAAAGGATCTAGAAAACTGCTGAAGGATGTAAGGCCACAGGAAAGGAATCTGGAAGAAAGAATGATCATTTTCAGGAAGATGCAGGGGAAACATAACTTGGTGGAAAGCTTGAAAGAATATTTTTTGGTCAATGATGTCTAGATGAGCAAAAGGGGAAGATGGTATTATGATATCTAATATAAAGGTGGGAAAGTAGACAGCCTTATAAGAGAGAAATAGCAGAGTCTGAAGCCAAAAAGCACCACATAAAAGGCATGTAAGTATCTGTATAAAAAAGCTTTCTTCCACAAATAAGGCAAAGATGTCTTAAACAAAAGGAAAGCCAGTGACATCCATATTTAAAACTGAATGAGTTTTAGAAATGATATTCAAAAAGTAAACAGCTTATCTGTCAGTTTACTGCAGAAGATTGTGGGTATGAACATCTAAGGAGCATTACCCTGTAGTGCTGGGTTTGATTCTGACACTCTTCCTTTACTCATGATGTTATTCTGATCAAGTCAATTAACCAGACAAGTGCTGCAGTCACTCCTAACAGAGGGGTAGTTGTAAGTAATGGGTTTACCTAGTTAATGAATGAATAAAATTAGCTAAAAATTATTCTTTTATACAGATTTTATTTTATCACTTGTTTCTATTAATATATATATATATATATATATATATATATATATATATATATATATATATATATATATATATATATATAGGGCCCCGTCATATAAACGAAATCCCACTTACTCGATTTTCATAATATCAAGCAGAGAACACCAAAAGTCCACAACACTGACAGCTCAGAACACCAACATGTAACTAAAGTTAAGTAACTGCTTAACCAGCATGTTGACCTTTGTCCCTAACCTCCACAGTAGTGCGATCTTGGTGTTAGTATGTTCAGTTAGAGAAGTGGGGGAGCCCCCCAAGTGGGTGTGTTTTCCTTGCTTCCATTTCAGTTTGTTTGCCAGGCTGGCTAATGGGTTACTTAACTTTAGTTAAATGTCGGCGTTCTGAGCGGTCAGTGTTGTGGACTTTTGGTGTTCTCGGCTCGATGTTATGAAAGTCAGGTAAGTGAAATTTTGTTTATATGAAGTAGACTCATAGATATATTTATATATATGTGGACAAAATGCAATTTCATGAAAATTATAGGGAATTATTACAATGCCAGAGATAAACAATTAGCAGAAAACTTGTATTTTTTTTAAAAAGGAGACATGGAAGAGCTCTCGGATCATGTGGCCCAGGCAGGTATGACCCTAGCCCTGAATAGCATCCTGCCTTCGCCCAGAATGATACCACAATATAAGGACAAAATGATTGACTTCAAAAATTAGCTAAGCTTCTGGTGTCATTCAAAAGGGATCCAGTATCGGTCTGCCTGGGATGACATGATCGACAGACCACGATGCTTTGCCAGAGATGGTCTGCACCTGTCGCCCCTGGGATTCAGGTTACTGGCAAAGGCTCTTGCCACCCCTATAGTGCCTTTTTTAGGCAAAGTTCAAAGGACAAAACCACCACATAACAGGTGCAAGCATGCAAAATCTGAAGGTAATGCTACTCAATGCTAAAAGTCTAAACCTTAAAATGCACTCTCTCAAGGCACTCCTAAAAATGGAGAACATTGATATCTGTGCAGTAACTGAGACCTGGTTCAAGGCTCCAGAGAGCACCCCTGCAATACCAGGCTACAACTTTTACCACACTTTTCGGCCACCAAACTAATATCGAAACACTAAAGGTGGAGGAGTGTCCATATTCACCAAGGATATTCACAACCACCAGGTTAGTTGCCCAACACAATGAGTTTGAAATTCTCCAGGTGCAACTAACACTAGCTAAGACTGCAGTCCAAATTGTAGCTTGCTACAGATCCCACACCATGCCCCAAGATTCTCACTACACCTTTCTAAACTTACTGGAAAATATTAATATACAACCAAACACAGTAATACTGGGTGATTTCAACTACCCTGCCATTAACTGGGAAAACTGCTCGTGCACCAACACCTTTGCCCAACGATTCTTGGAAGTCATAAATTCCAATGCTCTGGATCAACTAAGCCATAGTCCCACCAGAGGCTCCAATATCCTAGACCTGGTCATTACCAACATGGGAAATCGCTCCACACCTATGGTCACCCCCTCGTTGATTAGGTCAGACCATAAGCTAATTACCCTTAACATTCACATCCCTCCCCCACCCCCAGTAAGGACACCTCCATAAAAAACTTCTCCAAAGCTAACTTCATGCTACTCATGTCAGAAGTTACAAACTTCATGACACCCATGCAGATGGGAACTGAAAGTTCGACTGCTGAATCCTACACTAAGGCACTGTACAAGCACATCCACTCATGCATGAATCGTGCCATCCCAAATAGAACCAAGATGCTCTCCTCCAAACAAAGGAAGCCAATCTGGTGGTCCCCTGCCATAAACAAACTTTACAACAAAAAGAAAGAAACTTTTGCAGAAAAGAGGAAAATCCTAGGATGCAAAAAACTCCCTTACCAGCCTCAGTAAGAAGCTGAGATCCCTCATAAAATCCTCCAAAGCTAGTTACGAAAATAAAATTGCCAAAGATTCCAAAGACAACCACAAGACATTCTATAACTATGTCAAGAATCTAAATGGCAATGCTCAGATCTGCTCTGAGCTACAACAGAATGGCATTAAATATACTGATCCCAAGGATATTGCCAATATCCTGGCAGATTGATTCATTGCCAAATTCACCCCCTTCTCACCTCCTAAATGACCCATCTCAATACCAGAAGATAGCCAAATTCCGGTAATAACAGCCACACAGGTAAAAAACGCACTCTCCAATGCTAAGAATACAGCATCCATGGGACCAGATGACACCCCGGGCTGTGTACTACATGAGCTACAAAATTAACTGGCACCTCACCTAAGTGTCATGTTTAATCATACCCTCACCTCAGGCTTCATGCCCACTGAGTGGCGCACAGCTACAGTTATCCCACTCCATAATGGGAATCTACCTTGGTTCCCGGGAACTACCGCCCCATCAGTCTGACGAGCCTGATCTGCAAGGCCATGGAACGTATTATCATGGAACTTATAAACAAAGACATTGGCAACCTTAAAACACTGGACCCCACCCAGTTTGGGTTTGTGAAGGGCTGATCTTGTCTCCTGAATCTGATTGACTTCTTCGAATCAGTCTCCAGAGCTGTGGACGAGGGTAAGGCAGTCCACACAGCCTATCTGGACCTCACCAAGGCCTTTGAGACCATCCCCCACTCTGGAATCATAGATAAACTTACTAAGCTAGGCATTAATCCTTACGTCACTCGATGGGTTGCCAACTGGCTTGCTGACAGAACCTACACTGTAAAAGTAGCTGACTCCAAATCCAGCTCCAGAAAAGTGACAAGTAGAGTACCTCAGGGTTCAGTCCTGGGACCTCTCTTGTTTGGCATCTACTTCTCTGACGTACAGGCCAACACTAAGGGACTCTGGCTAACAAAGTTCAAACTGGGAGCCATTATTGAACCCCCAAATGATGTCAATACTCTACAAAAGGGCTTTACAGAAACAGATGCTTGGTGCCAGAGCCATGGGCTCAAGCTCAATGCCAAGAAATGTATAGTTATCCCCTTTGTGAAAAAACATGTTCCCGTGAAATACCACATAGGTGGCAGTACACTAAACACCAAAAGTGTGAAAAGAGACTTAGGGACACAGGTGGACAGTGGTCTCACCTTCAATAACCACATCGCCACAACAGTCAGGAAATCCTTCTATGTGGCACATCTCATCACTAAGGGCTTTTCATCCAGAAAAAAGGAGGTAATTGTCCCACTGTACTCATCCCTCATTAGACCCATTATAGAATACAATGCCCCAATTGGTATGTACCTCTCAAGACATCTGCAACAACTGGAAAGGCCGCAGAAATACCTCACTAAAAGAATCACAGGCCTAAAGCAGATGCCGTATGCTGACTGCCTTAAATAACTCCAGCTATACTCTGTCGCATATCGTCTACTCCGAGGTGATCTCTGCCTAACATACAAGGCCATGTCAAACCCAGAGCTGTTGGACATGCTACACTTAAAGAAATCCCAATCCCTCAGAGCCACACACTCCAGGGATCTAAACCTTGTCATCACAATAAACAAAACATGCTGGAGAGATAGGTTCCTGACCCAGAGACTCCCCAGACTCTGGAATAGACTGCCCATACATGTCAAACAGAACACCTCTTTGGCCCCCTTCAAAAGAAACCTTGATGACTGGATGGGAGAAAGGAAATTCACCCCAGGGATCATGTCAGTCACCCTGCTAGACAGGGGTCCAGGGAAGTTAATAGTGTGGAAAGAAATAGCCAGGGAATTGTTATGGTTAAGCTTGTATAGGCCCTAGGGCCGATAGCCTAGTACCAACCTATGAACCTATGTACCTATGAACCTATTTTCTTCTAAATGTTGCAAAAAACTCGGTGGTACAGTAAACACTAAGAATAAGTAATTTTTCAGCAATACTAAATTTTCATTCTGAAAACTGAGCAAAAACTAGTCCCTTGCAGTGATCAGTACTGTGTATGATCTTGGAAAAATCATGTTTTGTTAAGAATATGAGGTTCTGCTTTCTGAAAATTTTGTTGCCCTAATGACATCTGGGAGGAAAATGCAGCCACTGATAATATAGATGAAGCAGTCAGAAATTAAACTTTACCAATAGTCTAGTTTGAACCAACTGGTTCAGTTCTGAAGATGTTTAATGTGTCTAACAAACATATGATGTTGAATTGGGTCTATATTACGTTATGGAATACTTACAACATTAACCGTTATATGGTCGAAACCATATGTTCGAAGCTGTAAATATTCGAAAATTAAAGTGGAAATTTCCATGGAGAAATTTCCGTTTATTGCACTGTAGTGCGATCTCGGAGTTGGTATATATATATATATATATATATATATATATACATATATATATATATATATATATATATATATATATATATATAAAGAGAGGGGGTGTGGGGGTGCAGGGGGGCTTGCCCCCTGCTTAAAACATTCAGGTAAGTTTTTCCTTTTTTAAATTTTTTTTTGTTTTATTTTCAAATATTTACAACTTCGAACATATGATGTCGACCATATAACGTTCGATGTTGTAAGTATTCGATAATGTAATATAGACCCTGTTGAATTATATGTGTTAATGAAGAGCACTGAATTCTGAGTATTAATGATGAACATTGAACCTTCTTAGTTTTTTTCAAAAACTGGTGATAATGTTAGGCTGCCAGTATACTTTCTGATTACAGTGTAATTTTGATTGGTACTGAGAGCGTGGAAGAGCAGTGGTTACTTATTGGCAGTCGATGCACTCTGGACTGCCCAGGAGGCAAAGCATCTGTATTGTTCTTTTTTTAAGTTTGATGTTCCCAGTTATCATACAAAGTAGGCTGTGAGTAAATGAATGGAAAAAAAAAAGAATGCAACTCTTGCATTGCAACTCTTCAACTCCCATTTTAGGTTATGCAATTTGATGCTTAGTGCTTTCCATTGATTATTTTTTGGTTCAATTACTGAGGATCAAAATCAGTCAATAATGCCAGACATTAAGAGTTTGATAACTCTTAATCTTTAACAAACAGATCCTGATGGAGTGTCCTTTGCAGTCAACACTGTATCTATTCTGTCTCTGTCTCTCTAACGAAACTCTCACTTGCACTCTCACACACATACTCAAGCAACCAAACGTGCACATTGTTTGCACCTTTTCACCAATGGGACTTTCCCTGTTTAACCCATGCTATATTTCTGAATACTTGGCTTCCAATAAACAGCTTACTGGGGAATGCGACTCCCCAAGTCTAGCCCAGTAATCAAGGAGTCTCAATCCTCACCAGCAGTGGGGGACATACACACTCAGAGGATGACAGGTACGCACACAGTATTTCCAAATGCAGCTCTCTGCGTCAAGTGCAATTTTCCTTAAGAGCATTCAGAGACCACAGTCAGTCTGGGGCTGTTTTCTTTCTCCTTCACCAGATCTCCAATAAGACTCCCCACTGGCACAGCTATAGAATTGAGATCTCAGCTGAGTGACCAAGCCAAGGCCTCCAGCACCCCCTCTGTCCAACTAGTGCTTCATGCCCCTGTCCAAGAAGCTGACACACACACACACACACACACACACACACACACACACACACACACACACACACATACACTGGGAAAGGCCGGCACAGGTTTACTAGCTATGCCCCCTACTGCCCAGACTATAAGGTAGTTCTTACTGCCACCAGTCACTCCTTATCAGCTACTTTAAGGACCTTAACAAAGGGTATCCAGTCTTACTGTGTAATGTTACTGTTAATGCAAATGATAGTTTGACCAGGAGCAAGGCTGCTAGGAGTGGCCCACAGTGCTACCAAATAAATATGTAGGTACTCTCAGAACTTAAATATGTCTCACAAATAGCAGCCACAATGATAGGTTTAAATATATTTAATAATAAATAATAAAAGAACAAGAAAATACTCAGTAAATAATCACAGTTACATCACAGTTAAAAATCACAGGAAATACTTAAAACAACATTGTAAGACAGTCTCAATAAAGAAAAACATTTTATTTATTTATTTTATATTTGTTGACTGGGCTAGTCTAACTGGATATATGTCCATTTTCAGTAGAGGCCCGGGGAGAAAAGCTCCAAGCACTAGCAGTGACAAAGCTCAGCTATATTCCTGACTATATCTAAAAGAAATTACTGTACCCTAGTTAACTTACTTACAGAGTAAGGCAGGTGTGGTGAATGGGTCTTCTTGTCAGGTCAAAGACAAAATACAGAATGCTCTGTCTCTCTCTCTCTCAGAGAGTGCTTAAATTAATATCCCAGATATTACTGATGGGTTAGTTTACAGCATGACATCACTTCTTGTTATCTGACTTTAGTTCCCAAGCTAAACCCCCATTGCTAGAAACTGCCAGCATTTAGTATCTACCTGTTAAAATACATAGCTGTCAGATCTTTGCAGCTGCTGGAAGACATAAAACAATAAAACATTTACAAGGCAATGCAGAAGGCTCCCTAGTTTTAGACATCTTATCTCCTTGCTGCATTGAAACCATCGTTTATGGCACAGTTGTAAAGTAATTTAATTTCAACTATTTTTTTTTGAAGTTTTGCAAGTTAACCTTCTATGTTCCTGTTTCCACTGTTAAAATATATACATTTACACAGTTACAATAGTTTATATGCATTTCTGTTCTCTTTCAGTAGGGTACACTGTGGACACATCTTACAGTTCTAATATATTTGCAACACAAGCATATGAATCATGTTGATATTCACAAATGACTTATGATTATTTACAAAATTCCAGCTAGCTGTCCTGGCAGTATCACCTTTTGTCACAGGGAACATCATAAAAAGACTGGCGGAATCCACTTTGAATGATTTTATCTTCATTATTATGGCTTTAAAACTTATGCTGTTTATACTGAAAAAGAGTACACTTTGATTTCCATCCAAGATTGCTGCCTTAGAGATATTTCTGCACTGTTGCTGCTTCACAAAAACTTTTAGTGGCAGGAGAAAAGGGTCTATATTACAGTGTCAAAAGAAGTATTTGCTGACTACGTCTTAATCAACATGGAAATATTGACGTTTTAAAATCCTGAATGGCCGCTTCAATTAATTTTTCCCAGGGGAACAATTGCTGGGCCACCATTGGGGATTTGAACTTTTCCCCACTGTAGTGTGAATTTGGAGTTGGTATATTTAGTTAGGGGGTGTAGGGTTTGAAAGTTTGGTTGTTTTGCGTAAGGCCGAGTGATTTTTTTTCCCTGTGGGAAAAAATTCACTGAAGCAGCCGTTCGGGATTTTTAAAGGGCTGATATTTCCGTTTCGATTAAGACGTGTGCAGCAAACACGTGTTTCAACATGGTAATATAGACCCAGAAAAAAATCCTCTCTCATTCAAAAAACTGCTGTCTGTTTGGTTAGTTACTCCTAGAAAGAAGTTTTATATACTTTCTTCAAAATGGTCTGCTTTTTAGTGATTTTGTATCCTTTTTCATATTTGATACTCTTGGAATCATGCAGAAGAAAACCAAATGATGAGTACTTTGAAGAACACTCAAAATTATAAACACAAACAGTAACACATACACCCTCACTAATATGTTTTTCTTTATTTTATTTAGTTTTTTTATTTTAATTTTATGCTCACTAAACATAACTGTTTAGTGGGTGCAACAAATGGTAGCCATTTGCTTTGTAACTGTCCACTCTGAATGGCAGCGTAATATGCTGCGCTGAAGCAGCAGACTTTTTTCATTAGGCATTATCTGTACATTAACATCTTGCTGGAAAACATTTGTTCTCCAGTCAGGGTTTAATGTGCAATTTTCCCATTCCCTAATGAATATTAGGAAATGGGGCGAACTTCAGAAGATACCTTTTTGGTGGACAAATGTTTTACAAGTGTATGTTAATGTAGAAGGAGAACACGGAAGAAGCAGGTCTGCAGCTTCTCAATGGTGCACTAAGTTGTACAGAATAAACGGAAAAAATGTCTGCCTTTTTGTTTATGTGGCTGTTCTGCTGCTTAGTGAGCACTGAATAAAAAATAAATAAAAATAAAATTCAGGTAATAAAAGTAACTACAGCAGATACAAGGACCTAGCATTTTACTTTCCCATTGCTAACCACAGCTCTTAAAAAGCAGTGCTTAGCAAGTGTGGGAAAAAAATTAAGCAAAAGTAATGAAATTACCAGCAACAGTGATTATAAGTGTATGTGTGTGTGTTTTTTTTTTTTTTTTTTTGTGTGTGTGTGTATGCATGTAATGATAAAACAATTATAGAACAATTTTACAGCTAGCTCATTTCTTTTCAATGACTGGGTGTTAGAGGGCAGTAATAGATCTACAAGGTGTGTGAAGGCTGCCCCACTTACAACATGGGCTTCACAACACCCATTGGCGATCGGTTATTTCCCTGTAACACCCATCCTGCCAGCTTTTATTGGTTGCTAAATGAGCCTTGTACAGCTCATGGCAGTGCCAAGTGATTAAGCCAGGTAGAGGCTCAAGGTTTGATGATCGTAGGGGGCTGTTGTGACAAAAATGGGCTTATTGTCAGACCACAGTGACTGGCCACTCATGCATCACTATTCTTTCGCACAGAAACCACACAATCCACATGTTTTTAGAAAACAATTTCTTCATAAATGAGATGCTTTGCAGTAGTGCGTCCTGACGTGCCATCATTATCTCTACATTGTAATTCAACGTTATGTTTGCAAACGTTAAAACATTTAAGCATTCTGAACGTGAATTGTCTTTGCTTTACAATAACCTGCAGAATGAATGCATATTAGAGCAGTACATTTTCAAGCAAAAATGATATGTAACTTTCTGAATACGATTAAACCATATGGTAAATAGTATGCAGTCTTTCAAATATGATGGAGATTTTTTATTTATATTAGGCAGATGAATTTTAAAATAAATGACAGCTGAGAGTTTGAGATAGACAGACTTTTCAAAAATCTAACAGTCTGTAACTAGGGTTAGGAGTGCTCTTGTAAAAATCCATAAAACAAGCACAGTGAAGTAAGCCGGTGAGACGAAGCTCTCGGTGGTAGAATAAAAAATCAGATTGAATTTTACAATGCCATTTTAAGACAATAATAGAGCTGTTTGGCTTTAAGTATAGACTTTTCAATTTAGTAATTAATGTTTAGATAATTGAGTAGAGTATATATACACTGGAGGGATGGCATTGTAAAATTAGATCTGAAGACATCCTATCTACCCAGGGACGAAAAACACTGTGATTAAGTTGAAGCATTTAGTC
>NC_056740.1:398096285-398098785 GCF_019279795.1 Protopterus annectens | reverse complement strand
GTGTGTGTGTGTATCTGTGTGTGTGTCTGTGCATTTGTGCATCTGTGTGTGTGTGTGTTTTTGTGTGTGTACGTGTGTGTGTGTGTGTGTGTGTGTGTGTATCTGTGTGTGTGTGTGTATGTGTGTGTGTCTGCGTTTGTGCATCTGTGTGTGTGTGTGTTTGTGGGTGTCTGTGTATGTGTATGCGAGTGTGTGTCTCTGTGTGTATATGCGTGTGTATGTGCATATGTGTCTGGGTCTGTGTGTGTGTGTGTGTGTGTGTGTGTGTGTGTGTGTGTGTGTGTGTGTGTGTGTGTGTGTGTGCGTGTGTGTGTTTGTGCACGCATATGTGTGTGTGTGAGTGTTTGTGTGTGTGTGTCTGTGTTTGTGTGTGTATGCATGTGTGTGTTTGTATGTGTGTGTCTGTGTGTATGTGTGCGTGTGTGCGTGTGTGCGTGTGTGTGTGTGTGTGTGTGTGTGTGTGTGTGTGTGTGTGTGTGTGCGTTTGTGCATCTGTGTGCGTTTCATGGATGATATTTTTTTGTTATGGAAAGGGGAGGAAACAGAGCTGTTTGATTTTGTTAAGTACTTAGAAACAACTGCAACCTTTCTCAGATTTTCGGTGAGTTTTTCCAGCACAGGGATAGACTTCTTGGATGTCAAGGTGATCCAAGATGGGGGTGGGGGGTTAAGACAACCCTATACAGAAAAAAATGTTGGAAGAACAGTATATTGACACAGGAGAGCATGCTTCCCAGGTTCACTTTTGATCACATCATTACTGGACAGCTGGGGAGAGTATCTAGAATGTGCACAGAGGAAAGTAATTTTGAAGAGGAAGTGAGATTCTTGGAAGGTAATTTCATAGAAAGGGGTTATAATAGGCAGCAGGTCTAGCAGATTATACAGACCAGTAGAAATTTCAGAAAGGATAGAATGTGTCCGTGGTTGAAACATGATGCAGGGAGGGTTCCTGCGGTCAACAGTGGCCAGAGTGGTAAAATGAGACTTATGTTCACATATAGCAACAGCATACATGGGGTATGTAATATAGTCAGACAGAATTGGAAAATCTTACTTTCTGATGAGAGGATCAGGAAGGATGTGGGGGAAGGGCCTAGTTTTGGCTTCAAGAGGAATAAAACTTGAAAGACTTACTGGGTAATGAGGGCAGATATAACAAACAGCGGATTGAAGTGAGGAGAGGCACTAGACCATGTGGGTCATGTAAGGCATGCCATTACATTAATGGGGCCATTAATTTTGTTCATCCTATCACAATCGGGGTATATTCTTTCAACACCAGTGCTAACTGCAGGACCACGAATGTGGTCTATCTTGCTACTTGTCAGACATGCAATTGTTACTACATAGTGAAAACGAACTGCATGTTTAAGCAGAGGATATTATAGCAATAACCCACGCCTGGGTGTGGGTAATGCTGGATTTACCCACGGTTGGCGTGGTTTGGTCCCGAGGGCGAAGCCCGAGGGACCAAACAAAGCCAACCATGGGTAAATACAGCATTACCCACACCCAGAAGTGGGTTATTGCTATTATACCATGACATTATTTAAGAAAAGAAACTATTACTTTTCTTAAATAATGGCATAGTATAATGCCTGTTTACTGCCCTTCCGCAGATGTCTGGCATCCGCGGCAGTTCTGATGTACTGCGCGCCTGCGCAGTACATCAGAGCTGTGGGCAAAAGCAACGGAGAAAGCAAGATCTCCGTTGCTTTTTTTTTACTGTTTTCGCTATGTTAAACCCATTTAACATAGCGAAACAGTAAAAAAAGCAACGGAGATCTTGCTTTCTCCGTTGCTTTTTTTTTAAAACCTGTCTCGCTATGTTAAATGGGTTTAGCATAGCGAGACAGCTTTAAAATAAGCAACGGAGATCTCCGTTGCTTATTTTAAAGCTGTCTCGCTATGTTAAACCCATTTAACATAGCGAGACAGTGTTTTAAAAGTAGAGTTATACTAATGGAAAAAAGTCTGGGCGACCGGACCTTTTTCCATTAGTATAACTCGATTTACAATGTGCACGCTGGCCAATCAGTGTGCACGTTTTGGGGGGGGTCATGGTATAATAAATCATTTGTCAGCTATCAGGTTGAAAAATGAACACAATGCCCTGTATAGACACATATCTGGTTATCAAGGGCATTATTTTAAATTTATGGTGATTTGGCATATGGTGAGTAACATCAGGGGTGATGATAAAGTGAATGACACTGAATATGAAGAGGCCTAATGGATAATAGAACTTACAGCACACAGACATCCAGGGCTTAATGATGTCATTCCATTAAAACCTGCCTTAAAAAAGGCGGGTTCAGTACTGAGTACAGATTGGTTGTTACACCATTTAAACGAGTGTTTGAATGTGAGTAATTTATCTGATGAAGGGCACAGCCCGAAAGCACTCATCAAACTTTGCATTTCTTGTTTTGTTTTATTGTTTTTACTGAGCTGTTGGATTAAATATTTGTTTTCCAAGTGGTGGTAGCTGCTATTT